>NC_092859.1:157981601-157994640 GCF_032062135.1 Pyxicephalus adspersus
GAGGAAAAGAAGTTTAAGCTCCGGATAAGGAAGGGATTCTTCACTGTAAGGTCTGTGAAAATGTGGAATCGGCTCCCTCAGGAAGTGGTTTCAGCTTTAGGAAAAAGCTGGATGATTTCTAGAAGCACAGAATATAACTGGGGATTAAGGCTTTAAAGTAAAGATAACACAGACTGCTGATCCAGGGAACATCCAATTGTCTCCTATGATCAGAATTTGAATCAGAATCGGAATTTTTTCCCCTGTTGGAGCAAGTTGTACCCGGGGATTTTTTTGCCATCCTCTGGACCACTTATGTTTTATAGGGTTTTATATCTGGGATATGATTATTTCCCTAGTGATTGAAGTTGATGGACTTATGTCTTTTTACAACCTAACCTACTATGTAACTATGTAACCTAAAATCAAACTCAATAATTTTTTATTTTATTTTACAAAATTTTATTTGAGGATAATAAAGAGAATATGGCATAAAAAGCAACACAAAATAATTATTTATTTATTTAAATAATTACAACAAGCAAAATAATGATATTAAGAACTGAACAACCTGTAAGGCAGATCCCGAAAAAAGGAGCAACAAATATTCAAGCCTTTGCATCAGCAATAAACTTTAATTAAATCTTTCTTCTCCTTGCTTAGCTAATTTTTTGTTTTGCCAATTACATTTTTACTGTTGATATATTTTCTTTTTCCTTTTGGATACCAATTCCATCTTCCAAATACAGAGATGTTCTTCCATCTGATGATTCAATGGTCCTGATTTATTAAAGCTCTCCAAGGCTGGAGAGAATAGAGTTTCTTCAGTGAACCTGGATGATCCAGCAAACCTGAAATGGATCTGGTCCAAGATTGAAAACATTTGCTAACAAATATTTTTTGTAAATTCATTCCAGGTTTGCTGGATCACCAAGCTTCACTGAAGAAACTCTATTCTCTCCAGACTTGGAGAGCTTTAATAAATCAGGCCTAATATCTCTCCTGTTCCCTGGAATGGGCAGCCCTGGGATTGGTGGTGCAGGATGGCAGTGGGATCTTTCAATGTTAGCTTTCTTCCTCCCCATCAACAAAACTTAACATCTGTTTAAATGAAATAGATGTCCTTTCCTTCCCACCGCTCCTCTTCTGCTGCCTCTCTTTGTAGTTCTCTTCATTGGCTTTAACTTCACCTCAAATTCATCTCCTGTGCTTTGCCTTCAAATCCCTCCACAGTTCTTGTCCCACTTACCTTTCTGGCCTGATAGATAAATACCCTCCTAGCCGCTCTCTTCGCTCCTCCAATGACCTACTAATGACTTCCTCACTCATAACCTCCTCACGCTCACGGCTCCAAGACTTTTCTAGAGCTGCCCCTACGCTCTGGAATGGTCTCCTCATCCTATTCGGCTTGATCCTACTTTCTGCTCACTTAAAACCAAACACTTCAACCTCATCTACCCGTCTTATTCTGTCTCCTAAACCCTCACTACTTCCCACCAATACATATCCCCCTCCTATTGTGTGATACTTCCCCCTCCTTCTAGATTGTAAGCTCTTCTGGTCAGGGTCCTCTCCTCCTCCTGTGTCACTGTCTGTATTCCTCTGTCATTAACAACCCCTATGTATTATACATCGACACGTAATATGTTAGCGATATATAAATTCTTATTATTAATGATAGTAATAATATTAATAAGCTTGTAATGATCTCTTGAGTATTAACCTTTTGACTCATCTTACTAATTGTATTGACATTTGTGGTTTCAAGGACTGGCCTGTACAATGTTGCATGTGCAGAAGGATCAGCCAAGATGAAGGAATCCCGGGAAGCTTTGCACTCTATTCTGTCTTAATCGACACAGAAAGGGGGGAGGGGGCTGCACCTTTTTTTTTTTTAAAGGGTGTTGCACTTAAAAAAATTACTTTAAATAAAAAGTTTGTCTACCCTTTATGTAAAGTAAAATTTTGGAGGTTAGGTCTGCTTTAATAAAAAATCAGCAGTCATTATGAAAAAAATTAATATTTGTACTTGCTTAGCACTGACCACTGCACAATTAAATGTGCAAACTTAATTATTTGGAAGGGGACTGCATCCTGGCACTGCTTTTCATGCTGTGATAAAACACTGCCTGTTATTGGAAAATAGAAATGCCCGGGTTTGTTTTTTTACTAATTGTTACATGTTTTTGATGTCTTGTTTGCATTGTCTGATGTATCATACAATGTTTTGTACTGTTTGTGATTTTTGTACATTCCTTGGTATTTCTTAATAAAAATGATTCTTAAAAAAAAAACAGTGCCTGCCCACTTACATTTCTGACCTGGTAAAAAAGTACTCCCCCGGCCACTCTCTCCGCTCCTCCAATGACCTACTTATGACTTCCTCACTCATAACCTCCTCACACGCACGGCTCCAAGACTTTTCTGCAGCTGCCCCGACTCTCTGGAATGGTCTCCTCGTCCTATTCAGCTTGCTCCTACTTTCTGCTCATTTAAAAGAGAACTCAAAAGCCAACAACAACAGCTTCCCCCTCACCTACCCGTCTTCTTCTGTCTCCTAAACCCTCACTACTTCCCACCATTCCATATCCCCTCCTATTGTGTGATACTTCCCCCCCACCTCCTAGATTGTAAGCTCTTTGGGGCAGGGTCCTCTCCTCCTCCTGTGTCACTGTCTGTATCTGTCTGTCATTTGCAATCCTTATTTAAATCAGGACAATGCTCCTTCTCACACAGCACTTTCTGTGACCGACAAACACATTACTACTCTGGAACATCCTCCATATTCACCAGATTTGGCACCTGGGGACTTTTTTTTATTTTTCCTAAATTGAAATCGGTGATTAAAGGAACATGCTTTGTGTGAATGGATTCAGGAAAGAAAAAACATCAGAAACTGATCTGCTCCTCACCTTCCACCAGTGGGAAACAAGACGGTATCCGTGCTTCATTGGGAATGGAGAGAGTAATGAAGGAAACAAACATTACAATTATCATATAAAGAAATAAAAGTTATTATATCACTTTCGGTATTACACAGCTAGACCTTATATTCTAGTTCCAAGCTGTGATTTGCAAATTTCTAAAGCTGTTTAATCCACCAAGCAACTAATATTTCTAGAAGGAGACACCAGTAATGGAGGCTCCATATAAATCCTGATGTCTTTAAATAAAAAAGTTATAAAAACATCTTAAAAGTTTTGAATTGATTAATTTGAAGTGGAGAAAATGATGGGCTCCATAGGTTCAGGAGATGTTGGAGCTGAATTGGACTCATGTAGGTGTAGTAACATGATGGGATGGTTGCAATGGATGCTTGAGAAGAGTTGGGTCCATCTCTAGGTGTTGTATTTGAGGGTTTCATGCTCCATACAGTGGATGAAGTAGAAAGAGGGAAAGGCAATGTTGATAGGAAAGGGACTGAGGATTGCTGGGATTCACTGATCTATCTTCATCTAAGATCCTCTTTCAAGGAGTGGGACTTATTAGTATTGTCGTTGTCCCCGTATGTACCAACCAGCAATAGGGTCATGGATGCCCAAGGCTCATTAATGCGTATGGGATTGGAAAGCTATCACTCTCGACCAGATCTCACAGATAAGCTACCAAGGACATCAAGAAGGCAAATATGAATAATAATGTCACTGAGTCCTATCTGTGTGCAGTGCTGGAAAAATCCCATTTTTTGGTGTTGTCCTCCCCCAGCTGTGCAATGTTGTACACATGATATTCACTTTATGCCTCACAATCCTGCCAGGCATTCCTGTCTGTGAATTGGCTATGGGGAAGATGAGAATATGTAAGCATGACAAATGAGAAAATTGGAGCATGTTCATAAGGATGGCAATGCTGCAGAGTGAAGATCAGTCCTAAGGACATTGGAAGGCCATTGGTAGTAAGATGTGGGGTGCACAAACCCACAAAATGAAAAAAAAAAAAGAAGCAGGGAGGTGCATGTAGTACTGGCCTTCAGGTACAGCTTTCCTCACCAGTCAGCAGAACAGTACTTTTTTTTTCAGATTATGTGAGATTTACAGTCACAGAAAACAGTCCTGCTCACACAGCATATATGAGTATGTAGGCACAGAAGTAAATGGAACACTAGCTGTTGGGAGATGCCTATCCGGCCGGTGATCCGGTGCTGTGCGCCATTGCAGTATCACACCCTTTTTATTCTGTCTAGCAGCAAGGAGAACAAAGAAATAGCAGCATCTCCTGCTTCCCTTTATCTGTGCAGACTGAGATGTGTATTCTTAGCATCCCCAGGGGGATTTTAGAAGCAGATTAGTCCTTGGCTTCATCCTGCCTTGTCATTGGCTGCTGGGACTTTATAGCCTTTCTGCTCCCAGTCACCAGTTGCCCATACTGCATTATACCTAGTGGTCCCTAAACACAGACCTGCTTACTTTTTGCATACATAGCGCCTCTCAGAGATGTTACATGACATTTCTCCCTGTGGCAACCCAATATAGAATGAATGGGGGCAGCAGTGAGCGGTATAGTATCTCCTATTGGTGGCAGCAATCAAATGTGCAGACACTGGTTCTGGTCCGAGCATCCAACTGGCAAAGGGCCAAATGCTGGGAGCTTTGCAGCATCGCTCATTGACAAAGCTGGTCTGAGTGATAGATTATTCTTTGAAAAGTGAGGTTTTCTGGACATTCACTAAGCTAAGGGAAGGTTCAGACCTGCTTGGGAGTTGAGTGTTCCCATGTAGCTCCTGGGGGCTGGCACCTTGCCAGCTGCTTGGTCACTTGCACCACAAGGCCGGTTCTTAGAACCAATATCTGCAGATTTGATAGTGGATGTCAGTGAATATTGTCCTATACTGCTAACTGCCATCTCCATTCATTCTATATGAGGCCGCCTTTGGTAGATGCTACATGAAGCGTCTCACCCAAGGCAGCATTTCCCTGGCATGAAATAGCGGTAACCTCACCACAAATTCATGGCCAGTGAGAACATAAGTATAGATAAGGGGATGGATGGTTAGTAGGGTTCCACTCTTAGAAAATCAAAATTGTTTAGGTTGCCTAGCCTGGATTACCCTGTTTCCCCTATAATAAGGCACTGTCTTATATTTTTTGAAATGCCAAAATATGCCCTAGGTCTTATTTTCAGGGGATGTCTTATTTTTCCATGAAGAAGATTTTTTGAAAAGGTCCCGACACGTTTCGCCTTTAGGCTTCTTCAGGGGAGGGTTGAGATTGAGGTCTAACTTGAAATTTAGAGATCTATATAATCACAGTCATGTGAGGTTGATAAAAACATGTGCAGGGTTTCCACACCCAATTATTCCAATAAGATAAGAGAGAGGTGTTATGTATGGTAATATAATATTATCAGCAACATAGAGCAAGGGATGTGTATGAAATTGAACAGGAGACTTGGGGTTATTGCACTTGTGAATACTGAGGGAATAGGGGCATTAGATAAATAGGGTATGTTGATAATAAGTAAGCACATCTAGATGACAGATAATAATTAAGTCAAAGGATTTTATTAGAATGCTGGCCAAGTGGAGAGTTTTCAATAGAATGGCAATGCATAATCTCACTGTTAACAAAAGTACTGGTTGCTGATTTACCAGATTGGAATTTGGATTGATTAATGGTGGAAGCGTACAACAGGCGAGGCGTCGGCAGCAAGCCGCAAGAGCAATATCAAAAAAATGTTTCAAATCATGCCTACAAAAGCCCGTCTATCTCTGTACCAGTGAGAACATGAAAGTGGAGAATTCACTTTGCTCATTGAACAGCTGATATTCCTTTCGTATGCCAATCCCAAAGAGCAACTTTGTGTGATGCTGAAATGCATCAAATATTTCTACCCCAAGAAAAAGACAAATTATAAACGATATATAAAAAGTTTTCAACATTAACACACTGATTTATATTTTGAAATAATGATTTCATCCAAGGCAGTAGTCAAGTGGCAGACGGGTATTTCCCATTATAAATAAATGTCAGTTATTCTGTTGTAATTGTTTGGTTTTGTGCTTGTGACTGTCTCAGGAATGTTGTATGAGATGTGATAGGAAGTACAGAACTTTCTTACTGCAGCTTTGTATTGATGACAATTTCACCTTTGTGATATAAAGTAATAATATTATTTGAGGGCCATGTGCAGGGTGGGCACCCGGGGTCATTTTAAAACAGTGCTTCCCAATCTTTCTACCATGTGTAAACCCTTGAAGTAACTTTCAGGTCTTCAGGGCCCCCTTCTATAATTATTATATCCACAGATCACAGTATATTAGTATGGTGGTCAGTGGGAAGAATTCCTCTTACATTGCTGGCCATTGGGAAGAATGTCACACTTACAGGTAACCAAACAGATCATTGGGGTCACTTAAACTAACCTGAGAGGTGCAAATTGCTCATTGCTCCATGACTTGGGTAGCTCGGATCATCGCCCCCTCTCACCCTAAACCCCTTTAAACCAATTTTCGTAAAATCCTTCCCGCACTTAACCACATTTTTGTTTTCAAACCTTTTCCGCACCTTGCTTTCAGTATCCTCACCTTCTCAATTCTCCCGCCCCCTCTTGCTTACCAGATCCCTTCCTCTTTCCCCAAAAAGCACTGACACCTGTTTTGGGTTAAAATGCCTGGCAAGCAGCATTTATTTAACAACATTTTTAAACTTCTTTTTATTAAACAATAAATAACCATCTTAAATAACTTACATTAAATAACATACATTACCATAATTTAACATTTAAATTATCATCACATTACCATAACATTAGCATATTAATAACAATAATATTTCAAAATTGCCAATTATAAAAAACATTTATAACTAAGTCTGTAAACCAACAACCCATTATCGAAAACCCCTGTGCCCTATTGCACTATATCCAACCACTTTTTAACCAACCAGGGTGCAGGTCAAGGAAGGGTAAAGTCCGCTCCACCGAGTGTAATTCCCCATTTTTTACCACACTGGCACCTAGTCGCCCAGCAACACCTCAGGGGCCCCACCATAACACCATTAGTGGGCACCCTACCAAAATGACCAACAGGACTCTTACGCTCCTAAACCCCCACTCCTACCTTACCTATGGCCCATTTAATGGGAGGGCGGGTGGGAAATTCTGTCCTTCACTTCCGATGCCCCCCTACTTAAACCCTCTACACTCCTCCCCACGACTTACGACCCCTCCTCTCACTACTCCCCACCTCTCTCTCCTCACTTATCATTAACCCTTAACACTCCGGCAGGGGGCCCTCCCATCCCAGTCATGCCGGCCCTGCTCACAGTCCCATGCTGCGGGCCTACCTGGAACCCCTGGAACCCTCTGGAGAAACCCTGGTTGGGAAATACTGATCTAAAGCCTTGTACAGACATCAAATTGCTGTTGATGGAAACAATCTTTTGTGATCGTTTCCAGTGACGGGTTATATTGGTGCCACTAGATGCTCCAATATTCTTTTCATAAGACCCAACATCAAGATGGAGACCTTAGTTGGCATTACAATGGGTAATATTGCTAAAAACTCAAACAATCAAATTACACAGGGCTCTTTTTAATAATCTTTATACCCAAGATTCACACAACCTTTAGCCAGGATTTTCACATTTTTCACATAGGAAAATGGGTTAAGCAGGGTGGCTCAGTGGTTAGCACTCCGACCTTTGCAGCGCTGGGTCCCAGGTTGGAACCTGGTCCAGAACACTATCTGCATGGAGCTTGCAAGTTCTCCCCGTGTTTGTGTGGGTTTCCTCCGAGTTTTCTGGTTTCCTCCCACATTCCAAAAACATGCAGTTAGGTAATTGGCTTCCCCCAAAAATTGACCTTGGACTGTGATATTGACATATGACTATGGTAGAGACATTAGATTTGGGTGAATCTTGGGTATTATCACTGATAAGTAAACCCTATATTGTCAGGACTGCATTCCGACTTCACCGGTAGGTGTATTTCCGGATCACAAAAGCGAGAATGTGCAATATAGCAATGACCGGATAAATGGCTGATCTGCTCCGCATGTCAGGAATTTACTTTCAGTTTTCACCGAATATTCTTAAAATTTTAAACATCCAAAAATGACTTTATCTGTTTAAAGCTTACCTGAACCAACCCATAGTCACATGACCTTATTGCCCATTGCCATTCCACTACATCTGTTACCAAAATACCCAGCTGGTGTCGGAGGTCAAAAGGAATGGGGGCGACTGGCCACTGGGCATGACTACTGCTAAGAGCGGCCAATTAACAATGCCAGCCCCAGCAGAAAGGATGATGATGTATCGCTGTGGGGTAAAAAGTGAGACAATTGAGAGATTAGGTTTCATTAACAAATTATGTGAGCACTTATCGGGGTACTCCGCATACATTTGCAGCATTATCATGGCTTCCAATGAGCAATATGAACCATCAGAACTTTTTCTACACCTCTTGGACCTTATCCACAACCACCATTTATGTAACAGTTCAGTGTCTATGATCCTTTTTACCATAGGGGAACCCTTGAAATAAGTTTCAGGTCTCAGGGCCCCCCTTCTATAATTATTATACCCACAGATCACAGTATATTAGTGTGGTGGTCAGTGGGAAGAATTCCTCTTACATTGCTGGCCAGTGGGAAGAATGTCACCCTTACAGATAGCCAAAAAGAACATTGGGGTCACTTATACTGACCTGAGAGGTGCAAACTGCTCATTGCTCAGGGAACCCCTATAAACCTGCGGAGGAACCCTGGTTAGGAAACTCAGCTCTAGACAGTTGTTTATCCCTCCAGATCTGCCATAAAAATGCAATCTCACTAATCATATTTCTAAGCTTTTATACCCTAATATATAATTATAATTATGATGTGTTAACATTTTGTTGTGATGGAGGGGGGATTCTGAACTTTCAAGCCCATGAGGTGAAATGCGTCGGATTTCTATTACAACTAACTTGCGTTGTTTCTACTTTCTACTTACAATTCCAACTAATTCTAATTGCAACTTACTTACTTTCGAAAAAAAACTTGCATATGGACTAAATACTTTAAACCACATGCCAGCTAATCCAGGGGTCATCAAACTTTTATGGCCATTTTAGGGGTGGGCGGGAGCACACCAGGTCGGACTCTGAGTCCCGCCCTAATGGCTCCGCCCACCACCAGGGGATGCCCCCTGAACTGAAATCCCTTCTCCTCCATATGCATTGTGGAGGAGAAGGATTTCCCTTTAGGGAATATTCCCTATTTACCGTGGCAGCGGAAGTATCAACAACGGCAAGGAGGAGCAACAGCAAGGAGGCGGCACCGGAGCTCAAGCTCTGGTAGTTCCCAACGCCCCCTGGCAGATACGGGTGGCATTAGGCTGGATCGGCCAGGGGGCGTTAGGCCAGAACCAACTACCGGCTAGGCCGTATCTGGGCTAAAGGCCGGAGTTTGCCGACCCCTGAGCTAATCGTATGTCTAGATATCCCAGAAAACTCCATGGTGCCAGTGGATTTGGGATTATTATTGGGGTTTTCTGGGATATCTAGACATATGATTAGCTGTTAGATGGTTTCAAGTAATTAGTCCATATGCAGTTTTTTTTAAGATCAAGTAAGTTGCAATTGTAAGTAGAATTCAAACACATTTCGCCCTATGGGCTTTCTCAGGAAATTAGCAGTCATGCAAAGCACTAATTAAAGTAAAGTAGGGAAGATAACATTTTGGATAACATTTGGCTATTTTATCCTGGATAGTGCTTTGCATGACTTTTCAAAAACCCTGAGGAAGCCCAACGGATGAAACGTGTCGGGTTCAATTACAACTGACTTCCTTTTAAAAAAGAACTGCATATGGAATAATTACTTTAAACCACCTACCAGCTAATCGTATTTCTAGATATTCCAGAAAACTCCAAGGTACCAGTGGATTTGAGATGAATAATTTTGTTATCTTTGTAACCTAGACAATTCACTTATGAGATGATTTGTTCACTGAATGTAATATTGAAGAAAACAAATATCTACACCTTTGCCGACAAAATCCCGACTGTCTACCTTTCTTCCCCATTCATTCACATTATTGTGCGGCGCTGACAACAAGGCCTCCAATTCACTGTCACTGTGTTATTGCAATGATTATTGCAATGTTCGTGATTGTCTTGTGTGAAAAGCTAATGTGCAACAATGGATCCCCTGGTTCATCAATCTGTCTTGGCTTATAGACCAAGTGGGGACATTGTATTTCCCAATAGTAAAGCACTTAGCTCTCGCTCATCCTCCCACATTCTCTGAACAGCGCTTGGTCTTTTATGATTATTTCCAATTCATGAAAGATTATTTCCAGCAACATTAATCTAACGTGTGTACATTGTCGTACAATTCCCAGCCTTCCCACAGACACTGGCATTATCAATGGGTAAAAACTAGGAATTGGAAGCAGAATTCAATCGAGTTACCATAGAATTTCGTAATAAATAGATTTTTCAGCAAATCATATCATTGAAAGTTAAATTATCGACAAAATGTGAAACGCATGACCATGGAAAACCACCCTGCTGGATGAAGGCGTGATCCCATAAAATAACTCCGATAATGATTAACAAGGAGTTGTGAACTTTTCTCTTGGATAAACACAGCAGTTCTACAAAATATAAAAACATTGGCATACATTTCTTAGATCGCTGCCAGGTTTCTTTTTGTCTGAGATATCAGGGCTGTTTACCTTTTCACCGATCCCTGCAAGCTCAGAACTTCTGCCGATGACCCAACACCGAGCGTTGACAGGTTCTCTTGGAGGAACCCTGAGGCCACCATGGCAATCCCAAATGCCAGCATTGGTAGCAATAGAAATGGAGTATTACTTTGTTAATAACCAGCAGAGTGACAGGTACACTTTAAAGCAATTGTTACCATTTGTCACCTCCAATTTACCAGTTCATCTTCCTGAAATGTAAAACTTGGATAAAAGTTCATTGTACATGCTAAACTCTTCATATCGTTGAGATGTAACTTTGCTGAAAGGGGAACTAAAGATTAAAGCAGAACTAAATCTGACCATATCCGCATGTCTGCAATGAAAAAAAAAATATTACCTGCCTGATTGCAAATTTGTATTCACATTCACCTCATTCCAGTGCCATTGTTTTATTATTATTTCACAGTATTTATATAGCACCGACATATTACACAGCGCTGTACAAAGTCTATTGTCATGTCACTAGGTAATATTATTATTAAACAGGATTTATATAGCGCCAACATATTACTCAGCGCTGTACAAAGTCCATAGTCATGTCACTAGTTGTCCCTTAAAGGAGCTCACAATCTAATGTCCCTACCATAGCCATATGTTAATGTCTTTATGTATGTTAACCTTTATGACAGCGTAAGGTCAATTTTGGGGGGAAGCCAATTAAACTAAGTTTTGGAATGTGGGAGGAAACCGGAGTATCCCGAGAAAACCCACACAACCTGCAAACTCCAGTCCTGGCCAAGATTACAACCTGGGAGCCAGAGTGCTAACCACTGAGCCACCGAGCTGCGCATTTCCCCCCCACGTTTCCAATCTTCAGCCACCCCAATTGGCGAGGCTGGAATGAGGATTTAGTTCCAACAGCCCCAGGGGTGCTGAGATACCTGGCATAGCCTAGTTTATTCAGCTCAGTGTACATCAAGAAAAAGATTGCAAACAAGCAGGTAAGTATGTTTTATAGCAGAAGGAACGTCGTCTTTCCGTTTTGCAAGAAAACCAATTGCAGTATTTATTCTCGGAATAGTTCAACTTTAAAGATTAAAAATTGCAACCATGCAGGTTGTTTATTGCAGAAGCAGTAGGTGAAGTCTCTTCTGCAATAAAATAAATTACTCACCTGTCCTCACTCCCACCATCTTCTTCGACATCCGGGTCCTTGGCCATCTTGATACCTGTCATCGTACAATGAGCCGTGCATGCTGCTCTCCTTCAGTATTAATGTTTTATTGCAGAAGAGACAGACAGGTCCTTGATCTGGGAAACATTTGTTCTACAATGTTGTTGGTAAATCTAAAGAATATTGTAGCCAGATTATAATTTGGGGCTAGATGAAGAGATTAATTTGATGAACGTCCATCAACATTCAACATTTATGGTAGCGTATTACAGTACAGATGTGCACCAGAGGTTTTATTGACCAGGATGTAGATCAGAGTTTCCCAACCAGAGTTCCTTTAGAGGTTGCTGGGGGTTCCTGGAGCAATGAGCAGTTTGCACCTCTCAGGTCAGTGTAAGTGACCCCAATGATCTTTTTGGCTATCTGTAGGGGTGACATTCTTCCCACTGGCCAGCAATATTAGAGGAATTCTTCCCACTGACCACCACACTAATATACTGTGAGATCTTTTTGGCTATCTGTAGGGGTGACATTCTTCCCACTGGCCAGCAATATTAGAGGAATTCTTCCCACTGACCACCACACTAATATACTGTGAGCTGTGGATATAATAGTTATAGCCGGGGTTCCCTGAAAACCTGAAAGTTATTTCAAGGGTTCTCCCATTATTATTACTATCATTATTAATATTAAATGATTTAACGGTATTTATATAGCACCAACATATTACGTAGCGATGTACATTAAATAGGGGTTTCAAATGGCAGACAGATACAGACAGTGACACAGGAGGAGGAGAGGAACCTGCACCGAAGAGCTTACAATCTAGGTGGTGGGGGAAGTATCTCACAATAGGAGGGGGATATGGAATGGTGGGAAGTAGTGAGGGTTTAGGGGACAGAAGAAGACGGTAGGTGAGGGGGAAGCGTTGGGTTTTAAATGTGTAGAAAGAATAAGCAAGCTGAATAGGGAAACCCAGGAGATTGTCTCTGCATTCACCAGCGGTGAATAACGGAGGGAGAAGGCGTGTCCCGAGGACCTGCGGGGACCAGCAGGACACTGGGGGATGACAAGGTAAGTGTTTCTTTTTATTTATTTAGCGACCCGAGTGTGACTAAGGATTACCGCTAGGGGGTATTTTTCTATCAGGTCAAAAAGGTAAGTGGGGCAAGAACTGTGGAGGGATTTGTGTATCAGGTAGGTAGGTGGGGCAAGAACTGTGGAGGGATTTGTATATCAGGTAGGTAGGTGGG
>NC_092859.1:157995347-157996561 GCF_032062135.1 Pyxicephalus adspersus
TAGATAAATATAGAAGGGGTTCACTGAAAACATGAAAGGTATTTCAAGTATTCTCCCGTGTTAAAAAGTTGGAGAAACACTGCTGTGCTAGACCAAAATACCACAGGAATGTATCCCAATTTGTGATGTATTATTATATGATTGATATATCAGAAGCGGGGAGTTTCCAGTAAAAGAACACACAGTCCAATACAAATTCTGGGAGAGGAGCCTGAGATTGTCCCAGGACAGCACTGGGGGATTGAGTCTACAGAGCTTTCATCAAGCATCTGTAGATAACTTTTTATTACCTCTCCTGGGAACTATGCGTGAGCTGAAAATAATTGGAACGGCGCTTTTTTCTTTATCTCCACACGTTTAGATAAATTAGTTTCATTTTGACTAGGTCACAGAAAACAAACTAAAGACCATTCATAACGAAAGAGAAAACAGACAAACCACGGTCTGCTGGCCAAGGACAAATGTTTGCACCGTGTACCTTACAGGAAAATGATACCAATACATAATCCATCGGTGAATGTTTTACACCTGGATATGACCAGTGCACACCTCAGGAAATGGCGTTGGTGGTATAGAAGACCTTTTTGGGTAACGTGGAATGTTTAAAACCAAATTTTTGTCATGTTTTAGTTTATTTTTATGCCATCACAGTAGCTCAGTGGTTAGCACTCCGGCCTTTGCAGCACTGGGTCCCAGGTTGGAATATCGTCCAGGACACTATCTGCATGGAGTTTGCAGGTTCTTCCCATGTTTGTGTGAGTTTCCCCTAGGTACCCTGGTTTCCTCCCACAGTCCAAAAACATGCAGTTAGGTGAATGGGATTCCCCCTAAAATTGACCTTAAACTGTGTTAATGACATACGACTATGGCAGGGACATTAGATTGTGAGCTCCTTTGAGGGACAACTGGTGACATGACTATGGACTTTGTACAGCGCTGCATAATATGTTGGTACTATACAAACACTAGTTAATAATTTGAATTTTTTTGTTTTGCAATTACATTTTTATTGCAATTACAATAAGCTAAGAATAAACCAGAAATTGTACAATAATTGACCAAGAATAAATGTCAAGTCTAGGTAGAAATATAAAAAACGAAGAAAAGGAAAGGCGGTGAGAAACAAACCTGTAATAAAACCAGTAAGTGATTTCTATGGAATGGCCCAAAGGGAATAAGAGGCAACTAAAATGTACAAAATGGAGCACTTAAAC
>NC_092859.1:157997291-158033489 GCF_032062135.1 Pyxicephalus adspersus
AGATGATCTTCAGTCAACTTGAATGATATACTCGTAACTCCTTCACATGTGCACAAAAGTTAATTCACCCCAAGCACATGCATGGGGAGCCAGGATTAACAATTTCCCTGGAAACCAAAGCTGATGCTGTGCATGCCCAGCTGAGCTTTATCACCAGAAACCTGGAGCAATCAGGCAGATAACACAGATTATTGCAAAGCGGACATCACCCACCTGTCCCTTTCTGCAATAATGACCGGCCTGATTCAACATTTGTAAAAGTGGAACCCACAACAGGGTCTCTCGGGATGTGAAATAGGGCGGCAAGGCGATATACTTTAGACCAGAATAGGATAAGCACCGGGCATTGTCATCATATATGCAGTAGTTTCATTTTGTATGTTTATTTTTATTTCTGTAGCCCTAGAGAAACAGAAGTTGGCTTGCCCAAAACACATTGGTTGTATTTGTTGTTGTTGGACAATAAATTCTCATTTATTTCACAAAATAGTTTGGTGCTTCCTTCTACGTTTGTCAAGCCTGGGACCCCAATTCAACGTCCTTGTGACCTAAACCATTGCACGGGTAAGGTTGTCTACACTACTTTTGAGGCCCTAATGCACTCTATAAATTTCAATACATCAGAGCAGTGTTTCTCAGCCAGGGTTCCATGATCATTGAGCAATTCTCAGGTCAGACTAAAGCTGGGTACACACGTCAGATTTTTATCGCCCGATAATCGGCATCGGGCAGATATCGGGCGAAAATCTGGCATGTGTACAGTCAGTGTTGTCCATCGTCCGAACGACCGTCCTGGCGGATCCACGGACGATGAATGACGACCGATCCTGATGCAAGGGAAGGGGGAGAGCGCGCAGTAGGGTGCCGCTCCGTCGCTCTCCCCCTCCCCTCTCCATAGAGCAAGAACGGTGCTGTATGTACAGCACCGTTCATGCATCGTGCAGTCCCTTGTCGTTGGAAAGGATCGTGAAAGATCCTTTCCAACGACAAAAATTGCAGGTGTGTACGCAGCTTAAGTGACACCAATGACCTTTTTTTTGGCTATCTGTAAGGGTGACATTCTTCTCAATGGCCAGCAATGTAAGAGGAATTCTTCCACTGAGCACTCCACTAATATACTGTGAGCTGTGGGTATAATAATTATAGAAGGGGTTCCCTGAATACCTGAAAGTTATTTCCAGGGGTCGAGAAAGGCTGCCTTATTCAGTGGCTGTGTACTATGCACATGTTAATTGTTGTGGGTGACACAAATGTAAACACAAAAACTTTAATTTGGTTAAATACACAGGACCAGAACATAACGATGAGAAACTTTTATTTTTTTTTCTCTCCCATACAAAGGAAAGGCTATCAGGCCATTTGTCATGTTGCTAACACCGCTCGAATAACCTGGGGTGAACATGTTTATATATAATTATTTACAATATGCACAAAGTGGTGTAGCATAATATACACCTTTTAAAAGAAAAAAAGTTTGGAAATCTAC
The DNA here is from genome assembly GCF_032062135.1 of Pyxicephalus adspersus. NCBI lineage: Eukaryota > Metazoa > Chordata > Amphibia > Anura > Pyxicephalidae > Pyxicephalus > Pyxicephalus adspersus. Next base: position 157,998,778 of record NC_092859.1, read on the forward strand.
ATTCTGAACATAGTTTACACACATCTACAACTGACGAGTCTCCTTTTATTGTACAGTACATTTTCATCTTTTTATTGGCCATCAAAACCAAGAGCCCCAACTGCCACATTATGAATAACCGAGGGCCACATAATGTCAGTTTGAGAAACTCCTTTGCATCATTACCAGGTGTTTATCAAATGACTGACGTGGAGAACTCTGAAATATTACACAACCTGCTTGTTATTTATAGAAGGATTTACTAACACTTGTTTACTTGGAGAACACAGAAAGAGGAAAGGACACTTGGATTTTGCTAACAAAGCAACAACCACCGTTGTTATTTTGCTAGTGCAGATGTGAGAAGGAAAAAAGAAGATTGATTTCTTTTCTGATTCCGTTCACAATACTGCTGCTGCATGAACAAAGTAAACGAATACCTAAAGTGTGAATTTCACATTGGCCAATGGGAACAAACAATCTCAGATTGAAATTAAAGAAGCGCTTTGCATATCTGACAACAATATTGTCCTTGTGAATCCAAAGAAGCAGATACGCTGTATGTGTTAAAACAAAATGCTTTTCTCTACCATTAGGCAAACCAATAAACTAATCTCAGTTTAATTTTGGCTTGTCCCAGTTCCATCCCAGGTGCCGCCATCTTTTTCTTTCTTTGCATCCTTGTGTTGGATCTCGGCCATTTGATTGGCTGGGCTGTGATGATGAAACACCCACATAGGAGTGTGAGAATTAATTCGGTCGCGGTAGCCGCAGGTGAAGCTGGATATCCCAGCAAAGAATGCTGAGCTGCGCAGCTCAACGATTTTGACTGATGTTAAAGGGAGAGATCAGACAGGTAAGAATGCTTTTTGCAGAAGAGACATCGCCTTTCTCTTTCTGCAATAAAGCCCGGTCTGGTTGCAGATTTTTCAAGGTAAACTTTAGTCACAGTATTTGCTAAGCCACGTCACATATATGCTCCTTGTTTCTAAAACACATGATGTGTTTGCTTGCCTAAGGCTTAGCACACACAAATTATTTTTTACTTCCGATCCAATAAAATGAACAGATCTAAAGTAATTTCAAAATCCAACCAATTGTAGGCATTGGATTTTTTAGTCTTTGATTTGACATGTTAAATAAAAAAAATCAGAATATTGATCACTGCCAAACAAAGGACAGAGTATCATACACAAATGTGCCGTGTTTTGAGACTTATGACCATTTGATAGAACTGGTTTGTAAAAAAAACTGGCAGTGGATCTGCTTTGTTCTAAGCGTTAGAACTACCAAAAATACAACACGTAATGCTTGTTGTGTCTGTTCTATGCTTCCCTAAACATCATCTATTTGTTGTTTCATAATACTTCCTTACAAACAGTTCCTCCTTTGTCAGAGACGTTCCTCTGCTGTAGTTTCATCTGGGCCGATCAGCATTTGAAGGGCATTTACATCCTGCCATTTTCTGCAGAAGTGCACGTTTCAGTACCAGAGTCACTGTGGTTTTTGACCAGGTGTCACCGTGTTTTGTATCATATTGCTAGTACCAGACAGTGCTATCAGAGCAGGCTGCAGAAGCTGCCTGTTCACCAGTGACTCCCGGCTGTGTATTATCGTACTGCCCTCATCAACCACAGATTGCACTCTGCCCAAACTCTCCACAGCACTTATCATGTGATTTCCTGACGACTTTTCACTTGAATCAGTCTTTGCCAAGATAACAGTTTTTGGGGATGCCTGCAGAACCGGACCAATCTTAGACAGCACCACCGTACAGGCTGTGTTGGGCGAATTGGCTAATGATGGGGTTGTAAATGTCATCGCCCCAGGGGTGATGGTCGATGAACTTTGAAGGGTCATTGGCTTCAACGGTAAAGATGTTAAGTCGCTGCCAACGGATTTGGTGAGTGCAGAAAGCTTGGCATCTGACATGACATACAAGGTCTTCGGTGGGCTGGTAGTCACTGTGGGGAAAAAACAAAAATGGACAGTGAATAAAAAACTGACAGTATATCAACATGAACTAAATTAGTATGTAAAGGGAAGCTATCTTTTTTGTACTCTACATTGGTCCACCCATTACTGATGTAGCAGAAACATCAGGAACAGTCACTAACGCACCAGAGGAAGGCGCCATCTTTGCTGCCAGAGCTACAGCAGACTTCTGAGATGACGGCTATCCTTTTCAGTCATTTAGATAGCAACTGATGATGTATTTTAGGTCCATAATGCTAAGAATGATAAAACACACCACTCAAACTGTCTGTGTTTAGTAATACTACAAAGGGTAGCCTTTCCCTTTAAATATGCTGGGTGTCTGAAAGTTATCTGTGCCTACAAAGAGTTTGTACATTTGAACATTACCCTTTTTTTTTTTTTTTTTTACCAAGCAACAGATAAGAGAACTTAGTGAGCTGCTAATATCACTTCCCCTTTGATGTTCTATCACCAAACATATTGCAAATTCTAAGGAAGGCTTGAATCTGACTGAAGCTAGGAGACACCTCTTACTATGTACATCAAGCTTTCTATGTATGACACAAAGTCAAAAGTATGTGTTAGCATCATAACATTGCTAAGGCCACGTACACACGTCAGATAATTCTTGTCCTATATTGGCCTCAGGGCCGATATGAGACGAGAATCTGGCGTGTGTACAGTGCTCGTCGTTCATATGACCATCCTGTTGGATCCACACACGAGGAAGGATTGTAATGAAAGTGAAGGGGAAAAAGAGCACAGCGGGGTGCCGCTCCGCCCCCCTCCATAGAGCAGAACGGCGATGTTCAGCGTTCGTTCATGCATCATGCAGTCTTGATCCTGAAAGATCCTTTCCAACAACATATATTGCACGTGTGTACCCAGCCTATGAAAAGGATGACTGATGCACTTCTGCCATGTCTGGATGAAAGAATGAATGATTTAGCAGGTTGGTGGTGTTCTCAGTCTGCATTTCAACATTTACAGTTTAGAAAGAAATGAATATACACAGTTGTACTTCCCCAATAAGATTACTGTGTGGACTAAGCCCTCATGCTACAGGGATCTTACCATTTCCTACAAGATAATGAACTTTGGTTTTAAATATATATATTAATATATTTATATATATATTAATATATATTATATTAATATAATATATATATTAATATATTTATTTATATATATTAATGTATTTATATCATAATTGTCCTATAAGAATGTCACATAGATTTTTTTCTTTATCCCAGGTTAAATTTAGCTGTGATTATAGTGGAACTCAATGTACAAACTTTCCCTTATGCAAGCACAATACCTATGCAACCTGTGCACAGAATCACAATTTTCCAAAGCTTTCTAGTTTATCCTATATGTTGATTTAGACTAATGCATGTGCACTGTGTCATCCACATCATCCCTTAGGTGCAAGAATCTGCAAGGTCTAGATCGGGGTGGGCAAACTTTTTGCTCTGGAGCCATAATGAGTTTTAAAAATTGACAGACAGGCCGGGCCAGTATAAGTTCTATGGAGAATGTTTGTATGAACTGATATAAATTGCTTGTAAAAGCGGTCGGATTAAAAAGGCCAATGTCTGTAAATGGCCCGCACACTGTAGTTTGCCGATGCCTGGTCTAGAGGTCAACATCCAGCACCCGGCATAGATGCTTTCCCCCGTTGTTCTCTCTGCTCCCCCCATATGACCTGCAATATGAATGATATCACATTTTGGGCCCCCTTAACATTCACAGGATTACCCCATAATGTCAGTGGAAAGAAAAAGGAAAAAGGTAATATTAGGTAAATGCAACAGTGCAGGGAAAGAGAAGTCAGCAAAAAAAAAAAAAAAAGAAGATACAAATATTTATGTAATTTGCAAAAAAGAAAGCCTTGCTGCACTTAGGAGGAGGGGTTCTGAGGTTTTTTGTAGTGGATGGCCGATTTTTTTCCACTTTAAATACGCTGACTGGCTGACATATCTAGCAGGTTGCCAGAGACTTAAACGGCTGGGCATTTAGACCTTGCAAATGCTTATCAATCCTCACATCAACTCAGTTGATTATCGCAGGTGTAAAACCGGGCTTCTCACCTGCTGGAGGGGTTACGGCGCGCACTATGGATAAGGACTTTTCTCCCGGAGTCCTGTCGCTGGCTGTCGCTACCTTGCACTGTTCTGCCACAGTAGGGGGAAGAAGCTTACTAGCAGAGACCATGGTGGAAGAGGAGTCTGAAGCCTGAGGATCACAGCAAAGACACAAGGTCAGAGACCAGTTCATGCATAGTATACATGTTCCCGGTAATAAATACATCAGGACATGTGGAGCAGAATACGCTGGTAGGAATTTCTTTTCCTTATATTACCTTGCAGGTTTTAGCTTCAAAATGCAACAGTAATAAAAGTAAGAAAGGCACATAGATAAGAAGCATATTGGTAAGTATAATTTCATCAGAGATATAAAACAACTATGATTATTAATAGGCGCATCAAACATAAAACCTGATCAACAAATACGACCCTCCCAGTAACATGATCGTGTATCCTAGTACACCCAAACTTGAAGAAGGGTAACACTGGGCAGAGGTGTAGTATTTCAGATTTTGAGCAACTTCAGTGTACACAGGCATTCGTTGTCTGGAAAGGCTTTTAAAAAATTCCCCTTACTCATTATTATAATAAAGATTCTGGGACAGGTGATCAGGTGATAAAATATACACACAGGAATTTTTAGCAATTTCCAGTATTTGAGTAGAGATTATAAATGGGAGGGGGGTATCTCTTAAAGTTAAAGTTCTTTACACATTCATTTTTTTCCCCTGGTAAGTGAAATATTTGGAAACGCATACCTGTTGAGAGATATCATCTTGCTTGACATGTGCCCCGGCTCCAATACTGGCCTGACTCAGCGTCGTGACACGGCTGGGCTGACCACGTAGAGTAACTGTAATGGTGGTGGGTGCCTTCAGACCTATGGAGAAGATTAAACAAGGTAAAAATGATGAAAAGTTTGGTGGTTGCGGCAGCCATGATTAGCTGGGTGACCCGAATCTGGCCTCAAAAGCTCAGGAGGGTACACAAAGAATTAATGTTTGTATTGCAGCATCAGTGAGGTTTAGGACTGTAGAAAGTCAGTGGTGTTTTATGAAATTATACATATTAGGACATACTTAAAAGCTACACTCCAGGTTCCCCCAACTTCTCCAAACACCCTCTAAAGGCTGGAACCTAAATGCACTAATTATTTGCCCAAAGCTTATGCAACACTTGTTCCCATGTCTTTTCAGTTTACAAAAGATGCGGACCTTGTAGGAATGCCCATGTGACTAACGCAGTGATGTGGACACCTGAAGAACGACCCCACATTCTTCCTATAAGCTGTCCAGCAACCAGATGCTCTCAGGATATAGAGGCACGGGCATATCTGCCACCTGGAAAAGCGATCTGCTACATCCAGAAAATGGTGAAGGCTTGGGAACTAGAAGGCAGACTTAAGTATAGATCCAGTTCACAATGTAAGAGAAAAAAACCCCAAAACAAAGACGCGGAATGGATTTAGTGGGCGGAGGGGAGGGCAGGTATTACTTGACATGGCTTTTTATGGTAGAAATAATTGCACGTATGACCGTGTGTAATGTGCTAGTCAAGGAAACTAAACAAGGCATTACTAACTGAAATACCTGTAGTTGGGCTGGATAACTGTGCCAAGCCAGGGATACTACTAGCCAGTTTCGCCAGGCCGCCATTCGTGAGTAGCTGATGAATGGCGGTAGGTTTGCCACCGGCCGATGCAACTAGAGATGAAGAAGCCGTCACCACCGGGATGGTTCGAAGGATTGTTCCAGTTCCTGTGGTTATTGTGCCTAAGCTTTGGAGAGGAGCAGGGGCTTTGACTGTTATTCCCTGGAAAGAGAAATACATTTACCATCAATTGCTTTTTTCTAGCAAATGAAACGCAACACCGTTCTATTTAACAAAACGAACCTAATGCAGCATTTCTCTGCTTTTTACTTCTATTTACTTAGCAATGCTGACTGGATTGGATGGCAAGAATTCACAGAAAGGATATTTTTTGCTCCTGGTAAGGTACCTGAGAGGACGATCCGGTGCTGGCGGGGCTGCTGGGAAGAACGCCAGATTTACTTCCTATATCTTGCAGGCTGAAACTTAACCCTTGAAGGAGACTGCTAGCTGAGGCTCCAGAGCTTGTTCCTGCAAGCAACATACTGTATTTAGCATGAAAGAACTAAACAAATGAAAATATTAAAAGAAAAACTATAATGTTTTCTGTAAATAGTTTATTCTACAGCTAACCAATTAAAAGTTAGTCTGGTAAACGTGCTAGAATTCCAACCGCTGGCTGCAAATACATTTGCAATATAGAATATTTTGAACTAGAACAAAAAAGAAAATATAATATACAGTATATAATAAATTTAAACCAGGATTCCCCCCTCAAAATCCTATTGGAAAAAGAATCTTGGATTATACTCCGGAGACAAGAGATCACTTTACAGGAGCATATCTACTGGTAGACAGCAATAATGCAAAAAAGATCATTGAAGAGCAAGTGTCCCACTATAACCAACTAAAAAGTACAAAATACTCTAACCTGTAAAAAAGCTGAGGCCATGTGATTTGTTTTCCCCTTTTAATATAAATGTTTAAAAAATAACACACCATAGATGTATTTAATCATGTATATTTTATTTCTATTGATTGTTTTAAATATTTTTAGTAAGGGCCACATTTTGTGACCTAGGGTTTTTACTCGAGTCAAAGCATTTTCCTGTCACTGGGAAAATGAAGTATCTTGGTTTATTTTCATGCACATATGGTACATGGTTTAAGTTTATATATATTTAGGTGTGTGGCTTTTTTTGCATTGCTTGCTACATGGCTTTTCAAAGTTTCTAGATATTGGGTTTAAAAATGTTTAGCTTCAAATGTACACATAGAAGTGTGATAGTTTTTTTCATAATTTTGTTTTATTTACTCTTTTGGCTATGTATATATCTTTATCCTATCATGTTTAGATTCACTTACTGCTGAATGATTCACTACCTCTGCTGGGAGTCTGTTTCACGCAATGGCTACTCTTTATGTAACATAGTTTCTAAGGTTGGCCTTACCTTTTCCCCTGCTTGTGCAAGAACATATATTGCTGACAGAATAATTACTCTGTCCCCATACTGTCATTTCTTCGGCAGATAAGGCATTTGAAAAATGCAGATAAGCAGAGTCCTGTCAACTGCACCACAGAGACCGCTCTCCCCAGAAAAACCTGAAAACATTTTTTCCATAGATACTTCTGCCCTTAATTAGGCATACAGACAAAGGTGGTATGTAAATATATAGACCAGGTGGACAATTTCAATGCAAATTTATTTTATGAGCAATTTATATCATTAACAATGATTTAATTATAATACCCTCCTCCTTACTCAACACTGGTAAAATTCCCCTTTATGATATTAAATGCTTGACAAATGACTTCACAAATGAATTACGAGTTTTACCAGTTTTACCTGACAGCATGCTCGACTGCTGGTGTTGAACTCCGGGGTTGGAGACCAGACGGCTCTGAATGGAGTGGAAAGCGCTAGGGGTTGATGTGCTGGGGATCAGACCTGAAACAGCGGAGCTGGATGAGGCATTTTCAGAAGCTAGTCTGTGAATATAATTATAGGATTCTATTAAAAAAAAGAAAACTGAGATTTTTCAAAAGGTTTGACAGAACAGAAAGCAAAGAAATGGAACCTTTACAATAATAGTGTAAATGCAGACATAATTCACAAGCAGCAATTAGGTACAGACAGACCTCATAAAGACCTCATTCTTATGCAATTCTTTATTATATTATACATACATATATATATATATATATATATATATATATATATATATATATATATATATATACACACATATACACTCCTCAAAAAAAAACAGCAGAGTGGTTACTGAAAAGTGCTGGGTGGTGCGCCAGGCTAAAAGGGGCTGTGGAGAACACTGTATATGTGTGTGTATATATATATATATACACACATACATACACACGTGTGTGTGTTAATATTTGTGTGTTTGTGTATATTAATATTCAAATGTGTGAAAAGATGGCTTGAAGCTGAGAAAGTTTGGAAGTGAAACAAGTTGAATGAGGTATTTATGAACCATATGATTAAGCCTAAGAACTAGTTTCTGATGATATAAAACTTAATTTATGTTTAGAGAATAATGATGCCACACCTACAAATGTTAAATCTATTTATGCAGGAATTCAGGAAACACTTGAGTGATATTTTAAATTTTTCCAGGTCCTATTTCTTGTGACAGTGCTGGGAAGCTAAGTGTTGATCTGTAGGGCTGGAAAGTGTTAACCTGTACAGCTAACTAGGGTTTAGGCATGGGGTTGAACCACTTTCCAGTTACCCGTATGAACAAACTCCGTATTCTCCCCAGCCCCTTTTAGCTGGCTGGTTACTGATAAATTAGGTCATAATACAGGGGCTGCCACCCACCTATAATTTCATCCCACCCGTCCTAAAATAAAATCTTGGTTCAATACTGAAGCTCTTGCTTCTATGCCTGGGAACACTGGCACATGCCTAAAGCCCTAGCAATATGTTTGATGGGATTTACTTAGGAAACCTGAAAAGGTATGCTATATTGGTTCAAGAACCTGGCTAGATTTTAACTGAAGATCAACATTGTTAGTACAGGATTACTAGTAATACAGAATTCTTTCTCAATTGTATTATTGGATTTATCATTAGGAAAACACACACATATATATATATATATACACACACACATACATACATATACATACAAGGAATCATGTAAGGAATCAATAAATGGGCAACCAAGTGTGAAAAAGGTTTTGAATGGCTTACTGTAGAAAATACAAGATATAAATTGCAAAAGAAACCAGAGGCTGTATATTCATTTTAGTGTCGCCGGTGTACACGCCATAATAAAATCCTATTATCAGGTATAATACACCTTTGATCCCTATATACTATGATGGGGAATAATGGAGGAATAGAGAGACCACCTGTATTACTATCCATGAGACTAAAGCTTAATAATTTTGACCAGTAGAATCAAAGGAAGGGGATAAGGTAAGGACAAGGGGAAGACAAAAACAAATAGCAACTTTAGCACTTCCATTGTTAACATTTGGGATACATCTCTCCAGGGTGCATGCAGCTATAATAGTCGGGGAGGGCTTGATTTAAAGGTTATTTACTGCTATGTTAAGACTATATGGGTATTTAAATGTCCATATTCAGGTAACAGGTTTATATTTATGGGTTTTTCAGGAGATTACACAAATTATACAATGTGCTGCTCAACTATATTAACACTGTAAATGTCAGTATGGTATTCTCAATGATGCTATAAATATGACACCAAGCTCTTCAGCAAGACTCCTAGTTTTTAAGGACCTTTGTACTTTCTTTTAAGTGCTCCATGTTTTATGCGATGGGTAGAAATATTCTATTTATCTTTGTCACTCGCTGTCATTCTGAAATGTATATGCCATATAAAAATTTATCACAATAAAAATAAAAATATACTTTCCATATTATACAGGGAGTTATGAACCCTTTCCAGAGCTCGCCTCGTGCATGCCAGCTTATCTAATCTAGTGTGTTTGGTCTTTAATATTTTACTACAAATACCTCATTACAGTTTTTAGACAAAAAATTGTTGTCATTTGCAACTAAATGTCCCTCAGTTTCCAGTAAAGAAAACATATTTAATGAGTTCTATTTCCAGTAATGATGCCCTCGAAGAGCAGTGGGGGAGCACAAGAAGCAACTATCTGCTAAACCAGCTAGAAACTTATTATGTGAGAGTTATGTGAGATATGAAGACTTTATTCTTTTTATCAAGGGACTTTTCAAGGACAGATCATTCAGGATTTATGTAAATCAACATTTATGATGAACAAGCAAAAACAAAATGCCACAAAGCATTACAAATCGAAAGAATTCTGTCCTATCAGGAGACACAAATAAACAGCCGGCGTAACAATGGAGTTTTAAAACAACCAGGTGCAATACTAGCAGCATTAATGCTATTTAATAATCTAAACAACCAAGGACCACAATGTATTTTTTTTATTGGTGCTCTTGTATGAAGAAGAAGAAGGTAAACTCTCAATTCTATTCAATTCTCAACTCCTTAGTCCGGTGCAGAGAAAGTGTTGGGCACCGACATTTTCCTCTATCTTCTTCCGGGTTCTTCTTTCTGTGTCACCTGATCTCGCACTGTGCAGGCGTGAGATCGCCATTTTTCTCTCCCATTAATAAGAGGGCTCCTTCTGCGCATGCCCGAGATCAGGGCATGTGCAGAAGCAGCAGCCAAGAGCCTCCCTGGATGCATGATGAAGGAATCCCAAGAGGCTTTGCGCTCCCATTCCGTCAAGACAGAAAGGGGAGGTGAAGCACCTTTTTTTTTTTTTTTTTAAGGGGGGGTAAGGGGTATTGCAAAAAAACAATGAATACAATTTTTAATTTAAATAAAAGGGTTGTCTACGCTTTTATGTAAAGTAAAAATTTGGAGTTTAAGTCAAAGGTGTGAAACAATACACAACAGATTCCATCGTGTCCATATAGATGTAACAAAAATAAAAGCCAACATGTGTGAAAAACTAAGAACACCCTATGATTTATTAGCTTGTAGAAGCCCCTGTAGAATCAATAACTTGAAGTCGTTTTTTAGATAACTTTATCAGTCTTGCATATTGTTGTGGACGGATATTCACCAACTCTTCTTACAATAGACCTGATTTATTAAAGCTCTCCAAGGCTGGAGAGGATACACTTTCAACAGTGAAGCTGAGCGATCCAGCAAACCTTGAATGGATTTTTTCAAAGTCATTTGCTTTTTGCTAGCAAATGTTTTGAATCCTGGACTGGATCCATACCAGGTTTGCTGGATCACCCAGCTTCACTGAGGAAAGTGCTAATAAATCAGGCCCAATGTTGCTTCAGGTCATTTAGGTTTGCAGGCAGTCATTTGTGCACAACTCTCAGCACAGCATTTCGATTGAGTTGAGGTCTGGACTTTGGCTGGGCCAGTGCAACACCTAGATTCATTTCTTTTTTCAGCCATTCTATTGCAAAATTGCTGGTGCGCTTGAAAATCTTGACCTGCCACATGACCCTTTTTCCGCCAAGCATTAGCTGTCACACAGGTGGTCTCATATTTGACATTCTGACTCCTCTGTATATCAATGACTGCAAGTTGCACAGGTCCTGTAGCTGGAAAAAAAAGCCCAAATCATCACTCTTATACCATCATGCTGTGATGTTTAGGCTGATATATTGTGTTAAATGTGGTGCTGTGCATGATGATCAGACATCTCCACTTTGGTCTTGTCTTTCCAAAGGAAATTGTACCAGAAGTCTTGCGGTTTGTTCAGATGCAACTTTGTAAACCTAAGCTGTGATGCCAAGTTCGTTTGAGCCTTTCAGTCTTCCAAACAAGGTTTACATGTTCAGTCTTTTTCTGATTGTACTATCATGAACTTTAACGTGTCCGAGATTTAACTAGAGGATTTTTTTTGCAATAATGTCTTTCAGCACTGCATGGTCTGACCTTGGGGTGAATTTGTTGGGATGATAACTCCTGGGAAGATTGCCAACTGTCTAGAATGTTTTCCACATTTGAATATTCTTCCTCGCTGTAGAATGATGGACTGCAAATTGTCTTTAAAATTGTCTTCTAACCCTTCCCAGAATATTGAACCATTGCTAATGTCTTTCCTCTTCGGCATTGTGTTAACACACACCTAAATGCTCTAAATAAGCAAACTGCCAAAACCTTGCCACACATGCTTCTATAGAGATGGTTTCACCATGATCAATTAATCAATACATTTCATGAGCAGCACCTGACTGATACTTACCCTCTTCATTCTTATGAAAGCGGTAAGGGTGTCCTGAATTGTATGGAGGTTGTTTTTTACCTAGTTTTTAAAACATTATAACTGAAAGCGGATGTACTTTCTTTTTTCACAAGACTGAGTGTATACAAGTATATATGTGTGTTTATTTTTCTTTATGTCATGGAGAATAATTAATTTTTAATTAAATAATTACTAATGGTAACCTACCAAATTTAAAATTACTCGTGCAAATCATTTGGTAAAGAGATTTACACTTTGCAACAGAAATTAGAAAACCTCTTTATTACCTTTAACTTTTTTTTTCACAGTGACAAATGGATCCCAATTTACAACTACTTGGAGAGCTATATAATTTTTTTTGGTTTGATCCTGTCAAAGCCAAACCTTTTAAACTCACCTGTCCTGGTTCTGTAACCAGGAGCACACATGAGTTCATTCATTCCCGGCATAGAGAGAAGCCAGGAATCCAAGCAACTAAAGCTAGGCTTCACATCTCAGCTTTTCTAACAGTTACCCGGAGTGAACAGGCCGATAGGAGGCATTATTGTGGAGGACATTACCTGTGCCTTTCTGCAAAAATGACCTGCATGATCATGAACTTTTAGAAGGGTAATCGGACTAAATCTGCGTTAAAGCATTGCAATGGTTGGTATTGCATTAGGAACACATTTTCTTATGATGGACCAGAAGAACAGAATGTAAATTACTCTTCTCAACCTTTACTAATGAATAACAACATTGAAGACAGTCAAATAAAGTAGACACACACACAAACATACTTGGGTGCAGTAAGCAGACTGGCGATCTCCTTTGTACCCACTGAGGGCTGGCCAATCACAGGTGAGGACGAAGATTTTGAGACTATTGAAAACGAAACAAAAAAAAAATTAACTTTTAACCAGTGTACATGATGTTATCAAGTCTCTCTATATTTGTTGTCTCTAAATATAATCACTTAAAAGCAGACCTTCCACTAAGACCTTTCCTCCCCACAGGTGAAAAACATCCCTCCAAATGTAATTGTTAGAATTGTACTTACCTTCCCCCTATCTAACTTCTAATGTTTCAGGTATGTTCTACTCAGAAAAGGGGATTTAATAAAGGAGGGGAGGTCCACCCAGTCTACATAGACCTCACATTTTTAATTCAAGGCCCACTTTGTTAACTTACTAATTCAGAGATGTGTTTTTTACACTTCAGAAACACAATAGTATAAAACCCAACTCCAGCTAAAACTTCATATAAACCCTCAAAGCAATAAAAACATGTATAAAAACTGACATCTATAAATACACCTGGGAGCATTAAACAGTTTAACCCAACCCCTGTAATTGCAAATTGTGCATATAAAAGTGAAGAAAAATATATGCAAGACATTCTAAAAAAGTTTCAAAAGATGACCTTAGAATAAATAAAATGATGCCATATCTTGATACTAATAGGGATACAAGAACGGAAAATGAGAAAACTGGAGATATGGCCCAAAGAGTCATAATAAAGGAGCATGGATTGCATGGAGGCAAAATATATGAGACTTTGATTTTTGTCCCTATTCAATATTAGATGGTGTTTTTTTTATAAAGAAAGTTATATATACAACCTTCAAACTAATATATGGCTATTGACCCTTTGGGATAAAGTTACACTCAAGTTTCATGTTTTTTTTAAATATATACCAAAGCATATTTTATATTAAAAAGTATATTTTTCTGGATGCCTTTTTTATTTTTGCATTCCTATACCCTTTTATACAAAGGCATGTTAACTTATCAGGACAGCTAGTAACCTCATACCAGGATACAATATTTTTGCTATGGTGTGCCCAGGGCTTGTTTGTTGCGGTTCACATGCTGAGCTAGAATTGTGGGGAAAATGCAGAAACTTTGGTTGTGAAATACACTTTCATTGTTATCTGTACACTGGCCATCATAAAAGCAGTTTTATAGCCCTCATGAGAGCTGAGCTGGATAGTACTGCTTAGAGCTGTCCTCAAATAATTAGATATGTAATTAGAGGGATTGTGAACTGGGGGAGTTGTGCTTCCTGCTATTCATCTTACTGATACAAAACACTTCTGCAAAAGTCACTCAGGTTGCGATGAATACTATGGCGTGTGTTCTCTGGTAAAACTATGTTATAGAGAAAACCTTAGGTTGATGATAAAAGCAAAAGAAGCTCTTGAAACAATGCAGAGGTCAGTGTCAGGAAAGCAGTTCAGTCGGTTAGATAAGAATCCTCATTTCCTGTACCTCTTCTACTAGGAAACAGGTGTCTGAGGCTGCAAAAGAGTTAAGAGAGAAGCACGTTCACAGCAGACAGAATATTAGTCATAATCACAGACCTTCCTGTGTGCTAGAGGTGCCTCCTCCTGCACCATCACCATGGGAGACAATGGTCACTTTGATTTTTGGACGTTTCGAAGGTTTCAGTCCAGAGCTGTTTGCAGGGCTGGGAGGCCTCTTCAGCTGCACCCTGTTGTCATCCTTTTCTTCTGTTTCTGAAGATACTGGGACTAGACACACAAAATCAAATAGACACATTGCTTAACAAATAAAAGAACACAAAGAAAGACATTGGGTCTTGTTTAATAAAGCTAGAAAGGATACACTTTCATCAGCGGAGTTGAGTGATCCAGTCAAACTGGAATAGATTTCTTCAAAGTCATTTGCTATTTGTTAGCAATGTTTTCAGTCCTGGACAAGATCTATTCCAGGTTTGGTGCTTCACCCAGCTTCACTGATGAAAGTGTATTGGAGAGCTTTAATAAATCAGGCCCATTCTGTTTTTTTTTTTTTACTATTTGTAGGGAGGACTTTAAATGAAGTCTCACGGTTAACTTTTGGAATCCCAGAGAAGTAAGTCACTTGTATAGGTTTTTATGTGAGGCCATTCCTGTTAACGATAGGGCTGCAGGTGACCTCTGAAAGCCAACTCACTAGTCACAGCATAAAGATTTTTGTTTAGTGTTAGTATAAATAGTTATTACTGTTTGTGTGTGTGATTTTATGCAGTAAAAAAAAAAAAAAGAGCTTGCACTTCCTCATTTGTGGCCTACAAGCTGATCTTTCTCATCTGAATAAAGCAAGAAAAAGTTCTCCAGCTTAGCCCTATCTACAGATCAGATGCACTCTGTGCCATTTCATTGATATTGAAACAATTAGAAATGATGCCTATTTAAAACCTTTAGGTTTGGAATAGAGCCAGCAAACATGGTGACCCAATAGCTGCATTCTCTCATCCGGGGTTCCCATACTGAAGTGAATTTATATCCACCCAAAGGTGTAATTTCATTCATGCAGTAATTTACTACAGCTGAACTCCAGCTTTTTGTTAAAGGACAAAGGAGGTGTATCATAAAGGGGAGTGAGGGATGCTGACTTATTGAAACTCTGCAAAGGATGTGTTTGGAGAGGGAAGGCCAGGGAGATGCTAAATTTGGAAGGCCATCTGCTCAATTTCAGAGTCTTACCTTACCTTAAAATACATTTTGTTCATCTCCTGACCCTATATACGCTATACAGCCCCATCATAAGCCCTGTACACACTACTGAAAGAAGAACTGTACTCGTCTTTGTTTTTACACAAAAGGAAATGTAAACATTTTTTTTCTATAAGGAACCAATGCAAAATTAAATTTTCACAGTTAGCAATTCAGAGTGAGTTTTGCAATGAGCACTAATGCAAATGTTAGTGCTGCCAATGAGCACCAGTGCAAATTCGGGGGGAAGGGAAGAACAATGGAGCGGCATTCAGCTGCGCTCTCTGCCCTTCAATTCCATTGCAATTGTTCGTTGTTCATCACTCATGGATCGGCCGGGACAGATCCACGCTTCTGTTTCGCTTTTCCATGCAACAAAATATTGACAAATGTCCCCCATTGTTTTCATCCTTAATTACACAATGACCTTTGTAATCTTTTTTTGTGTTGTGCAAAGTGCGGACACATTCCTTTCACTTTGGCCAACATCCAGAAGAGAAGACTCACCGAATACACAAGAGGGAGAACCCGCAGGGAGAGACTTCCTCACCAGCATGTTTTGTTTCAGGAAAGCTGCAAACTGGGCTGTAAGACAAAATGCACAATACATGAAGGGAGCAGAAAAAAAGGTAAAACATGTAATTAACTTTTCATGTGATCCTAAAACAGATCACTCTCTCTAATGGAAACGGTCTGCCAAACAGTGTGGAAAAATCATGGATTTCCTTTAGGAAGCATCAAGAGCATCCGCCCAGCAAAGAATTACTGAAATCCAGACACATGACACAAAACGCAAACAGAAAGACCCCTTGGTTTTTTCATACCTTGGGTTTTTGGATTTACAGTAGTTCCTGGTCTTTGTATTGTGGTCTTCAGTGGCATAGTTGTTTGCCCTGGTTTATGAGGTGTGGAAATAGCCGTTAGCTTAGTCTTGGGACTGGACGTAGGACTGCTTGACATATCCTTAAAGAAAATTGAAGTAAATATAAATACTTATATTATCCAGCATAACAAGAAAAACTGTGCTTTAATTAACATTTTATAACATTGCTAAATGAAGTATTTTCTAATATACCCTGTTTCCCCGATGATAAGACACTGTCTTATTTTTTTTGGAAGGCCAAAATATGCTCTAGGGCTTATTTTCAGGGGGATGCCTTATTTACCCATGAAGAAGACTACAGTACACAGTTATTGTTCATGTGCCATTCATGTCCACTTCTGATCAATCATGTGCCATTCATGTCCACTTCTGATCAATCTGTGCCAATCATTGTCCCCTTCTGATTAATCTGACCCATTCATTGTCCCCTTCTACTGTAATCAATAATATACTGTACCATTTAATGTCCCATTCTAAAGCTTATATACAGTAAGTGGTATTGCTCACAGCAAAAGAAACCTGTCTGTGTCTCACTTTTGGATGTTCTGGCCGTGAACAAACTCCTGCAGTCTCCGTTAGGGAGGGATGAGGGAAGCTGCCTGTGTTTGCTTGGGCGGAGTCACGTGCGCGCACTGCAGTCCTGTCACTTCCTCTTCATGACGAGGCGCGGCACGCAGCCATGGAGGCAGACGGAGGAACCACACGGAGTCACCCACCGTACCACCCGATTCGGGTAAGCGCAGGTATCGGTGGGTGGCTTATTTGCGGGGGGGGGCCTTATTTTACATTTTTCTCTAAAAAGGGGGGGCTGTCTTATTTGATGGCCCTGCCTTATCATCGGGGAAACACGGTAGGTGCCCCTTTCGCCTCTACTGTTGGTATGAAAGACTGCATCACGAGTTCTTGCAACCACCCTCTCATCATCACTACACCGGGCACTATCATTACTAAAATTTTCCACTGTGCCATGAAAAACCCCCTATGTTCTCACCACTGCAGCTAACCAGCCCTCAGCCCTCCTTCTCCCCACACAACTGCACACCAACCCTCTCATCATCTCTGCCACGTTGGGGGAAAACCTGACATGTGCAGCAGTCACCTGATGTTGTTCATCAATCCGCCAGTTATTGAAACATCAATTATTGATGGCTGTGCATGTCAACAGAGGAGAGCACAGCAAGGTGCCACTTGCTCGTCCTCCCCCCACCATAGAACAGAACGGGTACTGTGTGTACATTGCTCATTTTTTCACCTAACACAATCTGTCACTGGAAACAATCATGAAAGATTATTTCCAGTTACAAAAATACAATGTGTGTATGTGGCCTTAGGGTTCACTGCCACTGTACCAATGCAAATGTCTGTGCTCTCTGTCACTACTATAGTGATGCGTCCAATGTAGAGATACTGGAAATGCATTTCAGTTAGTTAGGACAAGGGGGACAGCCAAAGCTATCACATCAATAGCTCAACGATATGTATATTTGAATTTGCCTGCTGCCAATGTCACCGAAACCAACTTTAATGTCTGAGGTAGGGATGCAGGAGGAATCCTAACAGCAAAGAGCTTGACACAGAGTCTGTAGCCTAATATCCTTTGACAAATGAACAAATAGCAAATGTTAAATACCCTTAGCTAAACTCACTCACTCCACAATCCTAAAATATATTGTATTATTTCACAAAAAATAAATGCACATATAAAATGAACAAAAACGAGTATATGGACGTGTAGAAACACATTACTGCACATGCATCATTTATAGGGGGTTTTGTACCCTCAGGTAACAGGCACCACCTCTCTGCCCTTCTCCAGTTCAGATCACATGCAAGTGACAATACATAGGGAGCGCACAGGCAAAACAAATGTCTGGACACGCTACCAAATTCTTTTAAGTGTAAATTGTTGTGAAATTTAGAATATGTAAAAATGTCCTATTTCGCAGATAACAGTAATGATAAAATGTCACTGCAGTTATAATTGAGCCCATTGCGGAGTTGTCACTAGTATGAAGCTGAGATATTCTGCAGCCCTCCATTTATACATCTTTGTAATCTGGATTATATTAGACTGGGATTGTATCAGGGTTATACAGTAAGAATAAATTCTACATATATATGTTCCCTGCACACATGGAGCCTGATTTATTAAATTGATGAGTGCAGGCCGGTATAAACAACAACTCTGTTTTCTCACAACACTCTGGCTCTGATTTATTAAAGCTATCCAAGGCTGGCGATGAAACACTTTCATCAGTGAAGCTGGGTGATCCAGCAAACCCGGAATGAATTTCTTAAAAGTCATTTGCTAAATGATCTGAAGCAACATTGGGCCTGATTTATTAGCATTTCATCAGCGAACCTGGGTGATCCAGCAAACCTGGTATGGATCCAGTGCAGGATTCGAAACATTTGCTAGCAAATTTCTTTGAAAAAATCCATTCCAGGTTTGCCGGAACACCCAGCTTCACTGATGAAAGTGTATCCTCTCCAGCCTTGGAAAGCTTTAATAAATCAGAGCCAGAGTGTTGTGAGAAAACAGAGTTGTTGTTTATCACCCCATGCCGGCTTAACACACCGGTCTGCACTCATTATGCAAAGTTTCATTAACATTTATGCTATTTTAGGTTTTACTATTATTTGGGGGTTTATGTAGTTTAATTGATGGTTTTAAAGCAAATGATGTAGTTGGAAATGATGTATAGTTTGGAACAAGTAAAGTTGTCCCTGATCTTCATATCTGCAGGTACTTTAAAATGTATAGCCTCTTGATAAAAACCAAAAAAGCATGTTTTCATTGTTATGTTTTTAGTTTAGGCATAAACTTTACTGGTGTACATGCTGGCAATTACAGGCTGGTCAAATAGGGTAGAGTGTCAGCTTCATAACCAGGAGTTCTTGTTCCCAAAAGCAGACCCAGTCTTCATATAGCTTTACAATGGCTAGCACTGATGAAATGCTGTGTATGTTGTGTTCTCAATGAACATGGAATATTAGCATACATCAGCATATTTAAATTAGAGGGGTTGGAGTGGAGGCGGCGATACCAAAAAATAAGGAGTCGGAGGGTTTTTGTACCGACTCCACAGCACTGGAAGGTATGTTTGGATGTTACCTTATTCTATCCTTACCTCAGAACCAGAGGGGGAGGCAGGAAAGCGAGCACCGGGTGACGCTGGTCGGCTGCTGCGCTCCGGCAAATCTAAAGCCAAATCTCTCCTCAGGAAATCTCTGGACTTTTTCTTTTTCTCAGCATCAAGATCACGAGGATCTGAACCGGAATGACCCTCAGCTCGATTTAAGACCCCGGTGAGAAAGTCAGCAATCTCATCCTACAGTGAGAGAAAATAAATATAATAATAAATTGATAAATATCATATAATAAGTTATTGCAACCCTGATAAAAAGCAATCTAAAGTAGTTACATTCATAACAGTAAAATAAACAAAATGTTTTCTTAGAGTGTTTGCAGAAATCCAGGAGGAAGAAAAAAAAGCCCTCAACATAGTTTTGGCTTTCAGGTTTATTAGTATTAGCACTATGAAAACTTTAATAATTAAAGGTCTAAATGTAGCCTAATGAAATTTAAATTATAAATGCAGCAACAAATGACACCGCAAAATGAAGAGGCCCATCCAAACATCTGGCACCAGTTATGTTTATGCTGGATACTTGACAAGTATAAATACATTGTCTCTGGTACAGGAAGACTGTTCCTCCAAAGAGACCTTCTGTCCCTCCAGATGAACCGTGTATTCCAATAACATAGCTGCTGATATAATCACTGAAGATGGAATCCAGGTCCTTTCAGGTTGAAGGGGATTTCCAAGACAAACAAGAACGGTATGGAACACTGATTTTAGACTTGTGTGGTGGGGTTCCATGGTTATATTTTTATTTAAGTTTTAGTTTGCAGTGATGCCTAACTATGTTGTGTGTTTTGTTTTATTGGTTCATTACCGTTTTCAGAAAAACATAGCAATAAAACCCCTCTGGCCATACAGTTAGCCTACATGAAAAAAAACACAATTCCCTTCTTCAAAGCAATTATGATTCTAAATAGGGATCAAGTTCATCCCTAATTTGGGAATTCACTTCACCCTGATACTTAACTATAGCTATACCTATACCTCCCCCCTTGAGCTATCATGGGACACCTTAACAATTGTTCTTTCTTCCCACTTTCCTGGCTAGGAAGGATAGCGACCATAAAAAAAAATAGTCTTTCAAGACTGCTCCATCTTTTTAGAACCTTGCCTATAGCCTAAATTGGTTTTTACAAAATATTCAAAACTAACTTCTTTGGTTCACCTGGGATAATAGGAGGCATAGAATTATTAGCGTGACCTTATATACACTGAGAGGCCTTGGAATCCAAATACTTCCTCCATAGTGCGACCCAGGTTCCCTCTTTAGCTCACTATACAGCTCAGTGGTTAGCACTCTGGCCAGAACACTATCTGGATGGAGTTTGCAGGTTCTCCCTGAGTTTCCTCCCACATTCCAAAAACATGCAGTTAGGTTAATTGGCTTCCCCCAAAATTGACCTTAGACTGTATTAAGGACATATGACTACGGTAGGGACATTAGATTGTGAGCTCCTTTGAGGGACAGCTAATAATATGTAGGTGCTATAAAAATACTGTGTAATAATAATATTCAATGCATGACCCAAGGTCACAATGGACCAACCCGGAGGATTGATCATGTTTCTCTGCCCCAAATGAAAAGGTAATGTGGATCCCTTTTCTGCCCTTCATTATCTTTTTCCCTCTCAGTTTTGGGTGGCCAGAAATGGAACCACAGACTTCATTCCCCACATGCCCATTTTTATTCTCTATGGAATAATTCAGGGCTTTCCTAGATGTGATAAGGCCAAGTTTGAGTGGTGGATTATTAATGGCTTCCTCAGAGCAAGAGACTTCTTATGTGGAAGGCAGCGTGGCAACTTTACAAAAATAAATTATCTTGATTAAGTCAACAGAGATCAGTGTGATGAAGGAACAGACCTTTCTATCCAGGTCAAAGTATGGATCCCTGTGAATACAACGCCATTAATGTATCTTGAGTAACTTACCATGAAACGGATGCTTAGTTAAACACCATTTTCTCTATTCACTTACATAATAAGTCAGGTTGAAAAAGGACACAAGTCCATCAAGTTCAACCACTAAGGAAATAAACATATCCCATATAAAAAACCTTATGGATAAAGTTGATCCAGAGGAAGGCAAAAAAAACCCTTATAAACCCAGTGTTCTGCCCAGACCCTTTTAGCTGGGTGCAACACCCGGCACTTTTCAGTGACCACCCGGCCGTTTTTGGGTCACAATACCCACCCTGCCACCCGCCTACAATTTCTTACTATCCATCTTGAAAAAATATTCTGGGTTAAACAACGTAAACCCCTGGTTCAATTTACTCCAGCGGGGGAAAAAATTCCTTTCTGATCCCATGAGGCAATCATGGATGTTCCCTGGATCAGTAGTCTTTGTTATCCTTACTTTAACACTTTTATCCCCAGTTAAATTCTGTGCTTGTAGAAATCATCCAGCTTTTTCTTAATGCAATCTATAGTAGTTGCTGAAACTACTTCCTGAGGGAGCCGATTACACATTTTCACAGACCTTACAGTGAAGAATCCCTTCTTTATCTGGAGCTTAAACATCTTTTCCTCCAGACGCAAAGAGCGCCCCCTTGTATTCGTAAAGATCCTAAAGTGAATAGAGTTCTCTATATGGACCGTTTATATATTTTTACAGGGTGATCATATCCCCCCTTATACGTCTCTTCTCAAGGGAGAATAGATTCAGTTCAGCTAATCTCTCCTCATAGCTAAGCTCCTCCATTTCTTTTATTAGTTTAGTTGCCCTTCTCTGCACTCCCCCCATTTCCACAATGTCCTTTATGTAAACTGGTGGCCAAAACTGGACTGCATAATCCAGATGTGGTCTGACCAATGCTTTGTACAGGGGCAGGATTATGTCTCCATCTCTGCAGTCTATTCCTCTTTTAATACAAGAGTTACCAAGAAATTCCCCTCTACTCAATTTGGTTCATACTTCTCTACTTACCATAACTATGTCTCTTTCTTGAACACACATCATGTAAACAAGTATACAAACTAAATTCACATGATATTAGCAACAAACTGTTTCTTTCTCCAATTTGTATTACTGTTGAAAGTTCGATGATAATTTCAGTTATGGAACCTGAAAATCTAGCTTTATATGTTCCCCTCTACCCAATGTACATCTTATGGTACATAAAAACACAAACACTGAGAATCAAGAATAAATTATCCACTACAAAAATTTGCACAATATCAAATTGCATTTTGAGCTGCATGGTGGTAAATCAGAAACATGCAAATACTACATACAGGATTAATAGGTTCATCTTACCTGAATACACCTATCCACCATACTCTGGGTTAGACTTTCTGTTTTTTTCTTCATCTTGCTTATCCTAGAAGGAAATGATTAAAAGTATGTAAAGCAACATAATTTATGGCACAAATGTGTTTATTCAGTAGCCCTGCTATATATCATTCTGACAGTCCCCATTGAATAAGTATAAGTCATTTCATAAACTACCTAATATTTCTACAACTTTCTACCACAGGTTCAGCAAAGCCTCCTCACTAATGTTTCCTTTCAGTTAAAAATCCATACTGGGCACTTACAGCAGGAAGTAAAGTGTCTCTCTCTGACCCATTGCAAATCAAACTAAGTGTAAAAACTAAACATACTGTGCAAAACTAAAGTGTAAAACTAACATACTGCTTAATCAGAAGTAAACAGAGCACCATCTGCTGGCTGTAAATGGTAAATAGGAATATTCTACATATTGACCTTAACAAAAACAAATACAGTTTGCATTAAAGCACTAAATGTTATTTTCCTATTCTTAAGTCTCTCCAATTGCATATATCAGACACTCCCAATTTCAGTTTTTTTTTGTGTTGCTTTCCCGCTTGCCAATCGTATACACTTTTGGGTGAGTGTGAGAATCTTTTACGTTAGGTTTTATGAATGTGAACAAGGAAGGGAACCTGCAGGAACTGGGAGGGTTTATAAAGGGGTGAGACCATCTACAAAACGGTAGTAATGAACACAGCCACCATGCTTGGATTATACGTAAATAAAAGTTCTACTTTTAAAAATTTATGATCAGGTAGGTTGTGATGTTTCGATGTCCCTTCTGCAATAATCCTCCCTACCTGCTTGATTCCTCCAGGTATTTGCCAAAAAAATTGAGTTTCCGTAGAGTTTAGCAGTTGAGCAGCGATGGTTACCAGAATACCTGACAATCGCGGCTTCCTCTGTGCGTGCCAGGAATGAATGAACTCCCGCACTTTACATCAGCCAGGCCAATCAAGATGACCTATGATCGTCTCCAGGAGGAGAAGGAAGAAGATGGAGGTGCCCTGTGATTGAATGGGGACAGGGAGTATAGCAGGGCTAAGTTCTGCTTTAAAAACTGTAGTGAGTAGACAGTCTGTGCTTCCTATTTACATTTTAAGATTAACCATGATCTCTGGGCAATATACATATACGTAGCAAAAATATTTTTACAAACTGCTGCTATCAAGGAAAATTTAGAAATAATAAAAGAATGGCACCATGCTAAAATAGCAAAGGTCAACATCTAGCTTTCTAGATGGAAGAACATCACTGAAAATGACTGTATGGCAAGAATGGAGACAGGTTAGACGTCATCTTGATATTTACCGAAGATTATCATCAGCTCCTCCAACAATAACAAGACTGTTATCAGCTCTCAGCTTCTCTCGAAAATCTTCCATTGCCTCTGGATGACACTGAAGAGAATTCTGACCAATCACAAAAAGTACTGGGGTCTTCATGTCAATGAGAGGGTCATCAACATCCTGAGGAAATAAGTAATAAAATATAAAGGACTCTACTACATAAAAATGACAAAGTCAGTAATAAACATGCTTGTGCTTTTTACATTGACGAAACGTTAAGGCTTTTAAAGCATCAACAAGTGTAAAGCTAGACACAACTGTTATCTATTTAGACAAAGCAGCCTCATCTTTAACATTTAAAAAAATGGCATTTACTTTGTGATTGCAGACTAAAATGAGGACACACACAAAATATTTTTCCAGCTATATCTACTCAAATCATCCTATAACACCCAAGCGAAAAAGAAAGAATAGAAACAGTTCAGAAAAAATAAAAAACACCATTGCAGAAATGGATAAAAGGATCGCACCCAAAGTTCTCCAGTGCACATCAAGCCATGTAACTGGCTTCAACAATGTGATCAACTGTAATCATTTTAATTAGTATAGTATCTAAAAAGCTATTGCTGGAGCATTATGTAAATAAAAGCCATTACCTATGAGTGGTAAGGCATTTTTAAGATCTGAGGAATAAATATGTAACAGTCAGGAGACGGATACAACAAAAATGTAAATGCTTTATGAATCCCTAGGAGCACAATGTCTATTATTAAGAAGTGGGGAGCTTATAGTACCACTAAGACCCTCCCTGGATCAGGCTGTCCCTTTAAACTGGATGGGGTGAGGAGCCGGTTGGTTAGAGAGGCTACCAAAAGGCAACTATGAAGAAGTTATAGAAATTTATGGCAAAGAGAGGTCAATCGGTGTATATGACAACATCATCAAGTGCTCCACAAATGTGGCTTGCATGGGAGGGTTGCAAAAAAAAAGGATCTTGACTGAGCTTGCCACCTCGAATATTTAAGGCCAAGAGGGAAAATATGTTACGATCGGATGAGAGCTCAACTATTTCGACTCAACACCAAACTGTAAATCTGTCGGAAACCAATACAGTTTATGATCCAAACACCACCATACCTACATGAAAGCATGGAGGTGGTTGGATCCTGTTTTGGGGGAGAATGATTTCTTTGCGGTAGGGACCAGGGCACTTGTCAGGATAGAATTTAAAATGGATGGGGCAAAATACTATTAAATTCTTGAAGAAAACCTGCTGCCCTCTACCAGAAAGTCGTTAGTGGGAAGAAGGTTGACCATGTAATACGACAATGAGCTGGAGCTCACAGCAAAAAACCACACAGTGGTTGGAGAATAAAACAATGAATGTCTCTGTGTAGCCTATTTAGAACTCAGATTTAAACCCCATTTTGTAAGTGGAATGACTTGAGGATTGCAGTCCACCAATGGTCACCATACAATGTGAGCCTAAACAGTTCTGTGGCCAAATTTTGAACAATCTAGATTTGCAAAGTTAGTAAAAAATATCCCAACAGACTCAAGGCTGTAACTAAAGCAAAAGGTAAAGTTAAAAAAAAATGATGAACACATGGGATGATCCTTTATAAATCTCATTGGTTCTGCTATCTTTTAAAATAATAATTTTAAGGTATATCAGTAAATACAGAGATTCATTCATTTGTGTCTTCCTGGATTTCAGCTTTATAGTAAAAAAAACACCTACTAAACATTTATTTTTGGTGTTAGGCACTTACCCCTCTAGGTCCATCTATGGTCAGCAAAGGAAACCCCAGGCACACCACGGCTGTTACATATTCCATTAAAGACACCTGGGCAAAAAAATAAACAGTTTGTATA
Organism: Pyxicephalus adspersus; assembly: GCF_032062135.1. NCBI lineage: Eukaryota > Metazoa > Chordata > Amphibia > Anura > Pyxicephalidae > Pyxicephalus > Pyxicephalus adspersus. The sequence continues at coordinate 158,024,599 of NC_092859.1, forward strand.
TTTAATCAATTAAATTATATTTATTCAATTATATTTATTCAAATAAAAATGAGCCTAATCAAAGAACAAGAAGCCAAGAGAACAAAAAACAAATGGTAGTTTATGGTATTAATATTATTACACAGTATTTATATAGCGCCAACATATTTTGCAGCGCTGTACAGTCATGTCACTAGCTGTCCCTCATCTAATGACATACGTCTTTAATACAGTCTAGGGTCAATTTTGAGGGGAAGCCAATTAACCTGACTGCGTGTTTTTGGAATGTGAAACCAAGGAATCCCACACAAACATGGGGGGAACTTGAAAACTCCATGCAGATAGCCTCCTGGTCAAGATTCAAACCTGGGACCCAGCGCTACAAAGGCCAGAGTGTTAACCACTGAGCCACCATGCTACTGATCCCTGCTGAATTAGGTTGCGTTATTTCAGCGGAGATGTTTGTTGGACCTATGCAGAGTGACCATTTTTTTTTCAGCTAAAATTAAACCTTCTCTGGAGCTGGCAGGAGACTGTCTGTTCTATCTAGACTAGGTCTGTTTTTTTAAAAAACACAAGTTGTAAGGTCTGGCACATTTTTTTTCCAGACTCATTTCTAATCCGATAAAAGAAACAATCCATAAGTCAATTAGAAGTAAAAGGTATTTTCAACTGATTGTTACCAATAAATTGCACCTTGACTGGTCGTCAAGATCAGATGTGTTAGTAAATCTTTATTGAAGCCTATTATTAGAGGTAATTAGGGTATATATCAGATGGTTACATTGCACCTTGACTGGTCGTCAAGATCAGATGTGTTAGTAAATCTTTATTGAAGCCTATTATTAGAGGTAATTAGGGTATATATCAGATGGTTACTAGGTACATGGCATACTCTTATTTGCTGATTTCTTCATTTGGAAGTCAAGCTGGAGTTCGGAGAGGGATTGAGAGTGCCAGCTAGGTTTTATGTGTGCACTTTAACCAATCAGAACACATTAATGTACTTTATTTACTTTGATTAGTAAATAAAAAACAGCTGTAAAATAATAATAACTGTAGAAAATAGTTAATGAGAATATTTTACACAGAAAAGCGATCACAATTTACACAGAAAAGCGATCATGATTACGAAGTGCCTTTGATCGTGAACAGATAAATGATTTTATATGCACATTGCATTCTAAAATAGTGGTGTAGTAAAACCATTACTCATGTAGTCAATACTCACATGACATGCTACTAATGCCCCCGTGTTCCATCCCAGCAGAATGACGGGCTTGTGAGGGAAATGATTGTGAACCTAAGAGGAGAAAAAGACAATAATTATTTATGATATCCTTTAAGGAAACATTCTCTGAAAAGAAGGAGACAAAGACAGAAAAAGTCCCAAGAGAACTTAGTGAAATGGTTTACATATAGGTGGAAAGCTGGTGCAATTTTGGATGTTGATACTTATATTGCGGAGGTTGCTTGAGCAACCCAAAATATTGCATACGGAGAATAGTTCACGCAGAACCTGGTAGATGGTCACACTCCATACCCTGCAGTGTTCTCCCCAGATTTTTTAAGCTGGGTGGGAGGAAGCTGTAGGTGGGTGGCGGCCCCTGTATTGTAACCCAACTCTTCAGTAACCATCCAAAAACAGGGAAAAAAAATGCAGATCTCACACACGCTGGCCTCCTATCCCCCCCCCCCCCCCATCTACTACAGGCGACACCACCCAATCTTGTGCCTGTGCAGTGTGAGATTGGGTGACTTAGGAAGAAGAAGGATAGAGAAGATGGCTGCGCCTGGCCCTTGCTTTGCACAGGGACGAAGGAGGATTCCAAGACGAAGCTGGACCTGATCCAAGAAAGCTCCGGATGGATCACAGAATCTGGGAAAGTAAACGTGAGTCTTTTTTTTTTAAGTTTACTTCGGCTTTAAATTTTGAAGTAAGGTGCCAAAGTAACACTGAGAATAACTACAAGGATATACAGAATCATTGCAGTATATGTCAGCAAGATAAGTTACTTTGGAATTCTGTGTGAAAACGTAAGGATGTAACGTTACAAAAAAGTATTACACAATGTGGGACAAGGACATGGATTTCTTATAACTTTACCTCAACGACTTTGCTGCGCAATCCACCAATCATGTTTTCTAGGCACTGTAAGGAAGTCACCCCACTGCCGCTGTTAGCAAGCTGGGAACCAACAGGAATGACCTTAAAGAAACAAAATATATCACAGGTTTATGCTGTATATCTGTTCAGTTTGCAATGTCGATATTTATGGAAATATGTAGATTCTAAAGGTATTCTCAAAAAAAGCTGCAACCCACTTTACCTTTACATTCAACACACCTCCACCCGCAACTTGGATTGGTTTTTATTTTACCATTGAGGATTAATCATATTACGGGTTTAAAAATAATTTATTTATCATCCCTTGAAAAGACGAATTCCAAACCATAGGATTTTGGCTACAGAAAAACCCTCTTTGTGGGGACTAATAAAGCAAAAATTCCTTGAATGTTACATTTGGTTTATAATATCTATCTTTTAGCTAGTAATGAAATTGTGATGACTGCGATTATCGAGAGGGGTCCTCATGTACATCCTACACTTCATCTTGCACCTCGATCTACACAGAATGGCATTTAGAAAAAGGTTGGGGTTCCATGGGTTAAAATCTGTCTAGCCTAGGACTTAGCACCCTCAACATTCCTAATCACCCAGCGTCCAAGCCAGAAATTATTATTATTAATTAAGGAGCTGTAGGTGGGTGGGCAGCCCCCTGTGTTGTCACACACTTTACAGTAGCCACCCAAAAACACTTAGGTGGTTACTGAAAAGTGCCAGGTGGTGTGCCCAGCTAAAAGAGGTGCATCACCTGGAGAATACTGATGCTTTTTAGATACATTTAGCTTTACCAGGATTTTAAACACCGTCTGCAATCTGCTTTTCTTGTGAAACCAGCCATTTTTTTTTATCTTGGCACTTGTTCCCATGTATAGTATCACCTAACCCTGTTCAACTTCCATATACTAGCTGACACTTCAATCAAGGACACAAATAATGAATCTTTGCTAAGTGTTATAAGACAATACTGAACAATTATGAAGCAAACTGGGGACACAGCTAGACCCTTATCAATCTGCATCGCACTAGTCAGTACAACAGTTTCTTTGGGACAGATTTGAAAGGTCTGCAACAGATTTATAGTAAAGTAAAAGATTTATAGTAAAGATGAGACACATTTTCACTCTAAACAGGCAGGTAATAAAGATATGGTCTAGATTAGGTTTAATTTGCCACACTGAAAACCCAGCCTACCCAAATTTATGACTTCAGCAGTATCCTTGGAATATATCAGTGCTCCAATTACTCTCACTGCTCCTGTTTAGCATTGTCTTGGTGAGCAAAATCATAAATTCCCCAAATGTGCAACACAATCATTTATTCATCCTTTGTCCCCTAAAAGTCTTAATACTAAATAAATAAAAATACATTTCCATGTAACAATCAGAACATTAAAACCAACCTTAGCTAAACAAGAGAGCTGGGATTGCCAGAAGCGGTGTCGTCGTGAAGTGGGAAATATTGAATTGGTTGGCCCTGAAGGAGCGATGAGGATGAGAGGGGAACCTGGGAGTTTGCTCTGGGGGAAAGATAAAAATGAAAAGATTCATAAAACAAGGTTCACGTGAAAATAAATATTTAAAAACGCAAGAATGAAAAGAATATAAATTTACAGGCTTGTTATGGGACAGAACTCCAACTGCTGGATCCCATGGTCTTTTCAGTAGTAATGATAATGCTTCTGCACTGGCTCCTCCTGCCCTGACAGTCGTGGCTAAAAGCATGCGATCAATAAGAGCCGGGATCTGAAAAAAGAGATGCAAGATATTCATTTAACTCTACATATTACTGTTAAGCTGTGTACACAAGCTCAATATTTGTCATTGGAAAGGATCCTTCACGCTGTACATACGACCCCATTCAGCTCTATGGAGAAGAGGGGAACGATGGAGAGGCACTTTAGGCGCCTTGTACACAGGTCAGATGATTCTAGTCCGATAATCTCCTCAGGGCTAGTATAAGACGAGAATCTGGCATGTGTACAGCGCTCGTCCGCCCTGGCGGATTCACATTCGAGGAACGATCGTTATGAAAGTGAAGAGGAGAGAGAGCAGTGGAGTACCTCTCTGTTGTTCTCCCCCGTCTCCTCTCCATAGAGCAGAACGGCGCTGTATGTACAGAGCTCATTCATCCATTGTTCAGTCTTTTGTCGTTGGAAAGGATCTTTCACAATTCTTTCCAACGACAAAAGACTGCACGTGTGTACCCAGCCTTAGATTTTAGACGTATACAAAACAAAACAGAGACAGCCAAATCTTCTTATAAAGCACATAATGTAAACAGTTATTATTTATACAGTATTACCCATGCAAAATGAAACAGTACCTTGCCTTTCAATGTCTGCAGAGCATCCAGATATGCAGCAAGCAGTGGCAGGCTGAGTGTTTCTACTAGGGTGCTATGCAGCCACTGCACCAGCTTGGTGTCCCATCCAACGGAGGCCAGAGCTTGACGTACTCGACGGGCACACTTGTCCACAGCAATTCTTCTTAGCACTGGCTCATTGGTTGCCTAAAAGGGAAATAATCCAGGGTTGCTCACATGATACACATTTATTATATAGAACTGCAGATTTTGCAGCTGAAGCCTAAATTGCTATACAAGTTGTGAAAAAAGAAATAAAGAAAACAATTTACTTACACCATCATTAGCAAGTCGAGCAAGACGATCAGCTTGTAAAGCTTTGAGGACTTTGTTAAAAAGCTTATTCTGTGAGTTACTCCATCCAATCCTAAAGGGAATTAATAATAAAAGCACATTAAAAAGGGAGGAGAACTAAATACAAAATTTGTAATATGCTTGTTAATTCCTAAATGTGCTTTTGATGGAGCAGCAAAGACAAACCTATTAAGGTGATCTTCCCAGTCATCGGGTGGTGGAGGAGCTTCGGTGTCTGTTCGCACAAAGATGACATGCCTTTCACACTCATTCATTACAGTCCGAGCCTTCTGGTTATCATACAATGGCATGGAAACGGGAGTGACCGTCTCCACGTCAATAGGAACATCTCCCTCGCTGCAAAAGAGAAGTGATATGATTACAATTCGGCACAGCAGAAAATGACAAGATTGTCTTCATAGATTTTTTATGTAATCTTTCTTTTTTAAGTTTAAATAGGATCCACATTCAATTACAAATACATTGTATTTACCATTACAAGGAATCTAAGACTTACATTGTGCTTTCCTGCTGTCTACGAGGAGTGATGAAAAGGGTACGGGTGGGACGGGCATTGCTGGCATCAGGGTGGGCACTCCATGGCTTTGCATAGCTGTGATCAAGAAATACCAAGTCCAATTCTCGTTCATGCACGGATAACTGGAAAAGGAGAGAACTGCCCATCCGACGTGCTGAAGACTGCAGATCTCGCTCACTCGCCCTGTGTGACATCTTGGTTACACCAAAGACCCCAGGCATGGGATCCAAAATATAAGCAAAACCTGTAAAGAGAGAATATTTATAAATTATATTATGTAATCATAATGGTAACTATAGCCTAAGAGGAAAATATAAGTCTTACTTCCCATAAATGGAACCAAGTGGGAAATTACTGGCATACCCATATCAAAAGAATAAAAATTCAATTTTATTTCAAACATGTACTTAAAACATAAAAACATAATGTTAACATATACAACATACACGCCTTACCTCAAAATGTATGCAAATCCAATAAAAAAAAACTATCAAATTTATTTTATCTGCGCCTCACGCGTTTCACGGCAACAGCCACTTCCTCAGGGGATTTGATAGCAGAACAAAGCAAATAAACAGATATCCAAAGCATAGGCAAGGCAGGGAGAGCATTGGATTAGTGTCGGTGGTATTAGGTGAAGGTAATGTCTCCAAAATTTCACCAGTACCTTTTTACTGGGTCAGTGAATCAAAAGTTTAGGATGTAGTTTAAGAGTTATTTTAAAGTGGAACTTTATTAACCTTGGCGGTATTCCCGAGTGTGGCTCGGGGTGAATTTTACATGGCAAAAGCGGTAACCCCGAGCTACACTCGGGGTAGGAAAAAAACTACTACCTGCTCCCCTCGATTCATCCTCGCTGTAATGCGTGAAGCGTCAATATGCCGCGGAGGCCTGGTGGGGCAGGAAATTTAAAAGCAGATTAAGTTGTAATCTGCTTTTAAAACATTGATCACAGTAAAAAAGGTATAAAAAATAAACCCAAATGTTTATTCTATTATTGTACCCTTGTTTGGACTAATTTAAACATTTTTTTATTTTAAACAATTTCATTATAAACAAGTTTATTTTCTTTACAAAACTGTTTATAACTATTTATCATATTATAATTAATAATTTGTGTTTCAAAATGTATCATACTCGGGAGTTATTCCTAAGAATTACACCTAAAATATTAAACAACAAATTTCCACGCAAAACAATGTAATGCTTCTGACACATACGAACATAATTAGAATGCCAGGAGGGTTAAAAACCCACAATCACGCCGGTCATTATTGCAGAAAGGGACAGACAATGTCTCTCTGCAATAATCTCGCCTACCTGGCTGATCGCTCCTACCTGCCCGATAAGCTTTGATTGCTGGGGCAGCATGGTGGCCCAGAGGTTAGAACTCTGGCCTTTGCAGCGCTGGGTCCCAGGTTGGAATCTTGGCCAGGGCACTATCTGTGTTCGCAGGTTCTCCCCGTGTCCATGTGGGTTTCCTCCCAGAGTCCAAAAACATGTAGTTAGGTGAATGGAATTCCCCCTAAAATTGACCTAAACTGTATTAATGATATATGACTATGGTAGGGACATTAGATTGTGAGACCCCTTGAGGGACAGCTAGTCACATAACTATGGACTCTGTACAGCGCTGCGTAATATGATGGCGCTATACAAATACTGTGTAATAATAATAATAGAAAACCCCTGCACTTACCAAGATTAAATGAATTCTCATGAAGCTGCAAGAAAGGGAAACTATGATTTTCTGATCATTTAGATTCAGATATAGTTGATAAGTATTTTATTGTAACAGAAAAAAGGCAGAACATTGAATTTCAAGAGCGTTATGGGTAAATGAAATTCATGCACGCTTTATCTCCTTAAAGCCCAAGCCAAAACCACCCAGTAAGAGAAGACTCATTACCCCAGCTTACATGTGTAAGTTTCATCTTGAGCTACTGAACTTACTGAATATTAAATAAAAATGTAAACATGAAAAATAAATGATATGTAATAAATATTTTACATTTACCCTACTACAAACTTGTCGTTTTAAATTAAATCTTTAAGAAAAGAAGTATGCAGCGGCTATATATTCCCAGACTGCTGTTCAGTGATCTCCCCGGCCACTTTTATCCGGGTGCACCACCCAGCACTTTTTAGTAACTACCCGGCTGTTTTTGCTGGTTACTGAAAAGTTGGGTCACAAAACAGGCCACCACCCACCTACAGCTTCTTCCCACCTGGCATAAAAAATTCTGGGGGTGAACACTGCTATTCTATTCAGTTACTAAGAGCAAGGAAAAGGAGGTCTGGGTAAACTCTAGCTCACCCTAGCACAGTCCCCCCCACACCCATGTCAGTCATATCTTCCACCATATTTGAAAATAGCAGGTTGTGCAGGAATAAATACTGTAAATGGAAATATGTTGCTGGGAAAAGGCGCATTAAATCAGCTCCAGACTCTTATCCTCCGGTATGTAACAATCCGTTATGAATCGTATTGCACTGGATAGTGGCGCACTTCAGCACTCTTGATTGGTGTTGAAAATTACATTTGCCTTTGATTTTTTATTAATCTATTGCACAGTCTCTGTGGAACAGCTTTTTTTTTTTTATCCCAAGAACATAATCCCGACCTCTGCCCAACCAAACACCATCAATATAATACGGTTGAGTTGGATACACCTAACAGCATAGGATTTGCCTAGGCACAGACACCAGGAAGGGAAACCTTTCAATCCAAAATTATAAGCAGCTATGTTTATTGCAGCTCTATAATCCCAAAGTTTAAGTGCAATAGAACTGCCATTCTAAAATGGAAATGTAACAAGACATTATTATTATTGTTGTTACACAGTATTTATATAGCGCCATCATTTTATGCAGCGCTGTACAAAGTCTATAGTCGTGTCACTGGCTGTCCCTCAAAGGAGCTCACAATCTAATGTCCCTACAATAGTCATATGTCATTATTGTAGTCTAAGGTCATTTTTTTTTTTTAGGGGGAAGCCAATTAACCTAACTGCATGTTTTTGGGATGTGGGAGAAAACTGGAGTGCCTGGAGGAAACCCACGCAGACACGGGGAGAACCTGCAAACTCCATGCAGATAGAGCCCTTGCTGGGAATTGAACCTGGGACCCAGCTCTGCAAAGGGGCAGTGCGCTAACCCTTGAGCCACCGTACTTTATTATATACACACATATAAAGTACCACCACTCGGCGCTTTTCAGAAACCACCCGGCTGTTTTTGGATGGTTACTGAAGAGTGGGGTCACAATACAAGGGCCGCCACCCACTTACAATTTCTTACCACCCGGCCTAAAATAATTTCTGGGTTGAACAGTGTTCATTCACTCATTCACATTTTTATTCTTTTGAACAGATGGAATAGAATAGAAGCATCGTCAGAGGTACCCTGTACTAGGACGGGGACTGGCTCCATACACCGAGGTGCCAGGTATAAGGACGGAGACTGGCTCCATACACCGAGGTGCCATGTATTAGGATGGGGACTGGCTCCATATACTAAGGTACCCTGTACTAGGACGGGGACTGGCTCCATACACCGAGGTGCCAGGTATTAGGACGGGGACTGGCTCCA
>NC_092859.1:158034888-158074579 GCF_032062135.1 Pyxicephalus adspersus
CCCCGCCCCCTCCTCCCTTGAGTGCTTCCCGTTCTCCGGTGCTCAGGCCTACAGCGACGTGCTACGTACGTGCGATACTGGGTCTGCGCCTGCGCGCGGCGTCACGTGACAGCGCGCGGGAAGTTTAGCTATGACGTAGAAGGTGCTGTAGTAACTAAAGCTTTTATCGCTGTGAGGTACCGAAAGAAGAGGAAAACGGAGACAAAACGGGGAGAAGAAGTCACTAAACGCATAGATATGTGTACAAATACCCGAATTATTATAATACACATGAATAGCTGAGGGCACAATTTATAAATTTAACTGATTCTCTTAAAGTGGAACTATGGTGGACAAAAATATCTATCGTTACAGATGTCAACCCCAAAAAATCCAGGCCTAAGCTCAGCTTTTCTTTCCAGTGCTTGCCGTTCTGTCCAGGGCCGTTGTCTTTTTATCCAAAATCTTCCATCATCACCCTAACGTGCCCTGTGCAGGCATAAAATCGAATGACATTTCTTACTAAAACTGTAAAAAAAAAGTGCGCATGCGTGAGATTGGAAAGCTCCTGATGCGCAGATGGAGTAACCCAGCAGCCTTCTGGATCATGTGATGTATGTAAAAAATGCAAAATAAACCCACATTTTCCATTATATAAAAGGATATCCACCCTTCTTTATAATATTACAATATGCTGATAGGTCAGCTTTAAAGCGGAACTAAGGTTTAGTCTACACCAGGGTCCGGCAAACTCTGGCCTTTAGGCCAGATATGGCCTAGCCGGTAGTTCGTTCCAGCCTAATGCCGTGCAGCAACCTGCGGCTCCGGAGCTGCAGGTTGCCTCCGGATCCACCAGGGGGCGTTAGGAACTGCTGGAGTTCCGGTGCCGCTCTCTTGCAGTTGCTCCCCTATTTACCGCAGCCGGCATTGATACTTCTGCCGCCACAGTAGGGAATGCTCCCACAATGCATTTGGAAAAGAGAGATTTCACTTCAGGGGGCGTTCCCTTGTGGTGGGTGGAGCCATTGGGGCAGTTCTGGCCTACTGTGCTCCCGCCCACCCCATAAATGGCTTAGTGGCCATAAAACTTTGCCGATCCTTGGTCTACACGGACGTTTTCCCCAGCATTTAACCTGAGGCTTTTAAAGCTCATGTTTGACATCCTCATGCATTCCAATGTGCTAATCTACACCAAGATGGCAAGGCAAGGTTAAAAACGCTAATAAGAGTGCATGAAAACGCAGAAAGAACGTTTACATTTTTTTAAAACGTCCGTGTAGACCCAGCCTAAACTAAAAAAAACCTCACCTTTCCACAGATCCCTCAATCCCTTCTGAGATTTTCTGGATTGGGTCCCGCACTGCCATCCTATTTCCTCTTCTTCTGACAAATGGGACAAAAAGAGTAGCGATCTCACTGCGCATGCGTGCATTTCCCTCCATTGAAGAAAGAGCTCCTGTGCATGCCCCAAATTGGCAATGTGCAAAAGGAGTACTCAGAATCCTCCTAGGATGCGTGAGATGGTATCTCAGGAAGCTTTGCGCTCCTATTTTATCTGCCACAGCAAGGAAGACAGGAAGGGGCTTCACTTTTTTTTTTTTTAACCCTTCCCCAAAAAGAAGGTAATTTGTACCTTGTCTAATCTTTAATGCAAAGTAAAAATTTTAGTTTAGGTCACTACAAATCAGACTTGTATTCACTCCTAGCCCTAAATATCAATCCATGGGTAAAACCCTGCTCAGGTTTATTGAAAAAGAAAACTTTGGATGGAACATCAAGCAGAACATTGGATGCCCATCCCGTTCACAAACACCTGAGATAAAAATGTAAGGATCTAAATGTAAGTTATAAAAGAATGCCATGAACTTAAATGTATAAGAGTAATATAAATAGTTATTTCTTTTTTTTTTTTTTGCAGAGAGCAATACCTGAAACAGGAACTGTCAGCAGGATAACCCCAAAAAACTGAACACAGGATGGCCTTGAAGACTGATAAAAGACCCTTCAGGTTAGAACAAGCTTTAACAAGAATCCAAGATGGCCGGCAGTCGTTTTTGTGCCAAAAATGGTAGGCACATGGTTTATAAATCCTATTAACTGTTTGCAAAATATTATGCTTACATGGACTTCTGAGTATACAATATTGGACAATCTGCTTAACCGCCTTGGCGGTATTCCCGAGTGCGGCTCGGGGTGAATTTTACACGCCAAAAGCGGTAACCTTGAGTCACACTTGGGGTAGGAAAAAAAAAATCCAACCTGCTCCCCCTGATCCAGCTGTGTCCTCAGAGATCCCCCAATGCATGACATCCATGGGGTAACGAGATGGGTGAAGGGTTGGTATGCCGGGCGTGGATTGGTGGGAAATTTAAAAGCAGATTACATTGTATTCTGTATTTAAAACATTGATCAAAGTGATAAAGTTATAAACAATAAATTCAAATAAATAAATTTAAAAGTTTATTCTATTGTACCCTTGTTTGGACAAATTTAGATTTTTTTAAAGTTTATTTTATTTATAAAATTATAATTATTTAATATATTATAATTTATGATTTGTGTTTCAAACTTTATCACACTCGGGAGTTATTCCTAAGAATTACAGGCCTAAAACAACAAATTTCCACGCAAAACAATGTATTGCTTTTGTTATTAAAATACGGACATAGTAGAATGCCAGGAGGGTTAATGAAATTAGATAACGGCCTAATGGCCCTCCCTATACAGGAGTGATTCTGTATGCCTATAAAGATTAATATATTTCCCTGTTTTAGTTAGAATCTCTGTACTTTACCTGCTAAGTATTTGATTTTCTCTGTTGTAATAAATCTCAATCTGGATCTACTATCACATCCCTCATGTTCCGTTTGCAGACCCCCTAAAAAAAAAACAGAGACACCCAACTCTCTGGGCTCTATTTACAAACTGGGAATCAGACATTCTCTCAAAGATTCTCTTGTGGGAATCTTCCTGCTCCAAATGTTTCAATGGCAGTAACTGATCCTCATAAGGAAATGTTTTAAGGAATGTTAGGTTCCCTGCTTTATAAATAGAACCCCCCCCCCATCATGATTTTAGGGGTGACGATTATGTCTCTGGTTATAGTTGGCTTCTCTCCATCCCAAAAAATAATTTGTAAACCCACAGTGCCAGGTTTGTACTTTTTTTCTTCACCAAGCCAGCTAGTTTGTGCCCGAGGGGTGAATATAGGAGGGCAGCCCTGATGGTAATGGAGGGTCAGGGGTGGGAGCCATGTAGGTTGTGAACAACCCAATGCTAAGCACTCCAGATATCTTGTACTGTACAGACCTGTAACTGTGCTCTGTGTGCTGAAGTGATTTCCCCAGATCTGACAGAAGCCAAGGTATTTAGGAAAACATTAGGATGAGGGACATACTGGCTTGGGGATGGGTTGCTAAGGAGAATGACATGTGTGCTGGAGTTGCTATGATGAAGATCAGGAAGTGGTTGCTAAGAAGGGGAGCATGTTTTTTTTATTAATGGGAGTGTTTTTTTTTTTTCAAACTTTTTTAAGCCAGGTGGTAAGAAATTGTAGGCGGGGGGCAACCCCTGTATTGTGACCCAACTCCTCAATAACCACCCAAAAAACAGCCGGGTGGTCACCGAAAAATCACTGGATTAAAGCTGGGGAGAACACTGCTCCATACTCCTCACAGCTCCAGCCATGTCTTCCATACTCCTCACAGCTCCAGCCATGTCTTCCATACTCCTATCAGCTCCAGCCATGCCTTCCATACTCCTCTCAGCTCCAGCACCCCACTTGTCCGGTCACACAGCTCCTTCCAGCCTCTTCACAAACCCAAACCCAGCTCCAATCATGTCTACAGATATTTCCTCTATACTCCTCACAGCTCCAGTCATGTCTTCCATACTCCTCTCAGCTTCAGCCATGTCTTCCATACTCCTCTCAGCTCCAGCCATGTCCTCTTTACTCCTTACTGCCCCAGTCATATCTTCCATACTCCTCACAACTTCTGTCATGTCCTCTACACTCCTCACAGCTCCAATCATGTCTTCCATACTCCTCTCAGCTCCAGCCATGTCCTCCATACTCCTCTCAGAGCTGAGAGGAGTATGGAGGACATGACTGGAGCTGAGAGGAGTATGGCAGACATGACTGGAGCTGAGAGGAGTATAGAGGAAATGGCTGGAGCTGAGAGGAGTATGGAAGACATGATTGGAGCTGGGAGGAGGATGGAGGACATACTCCTCCATACTCCTCTCAGCTCCAGTCATGTCCTCCACACTCCTCTCAGCTCCAGTATATCTACAGATCACAGAATATTAGTGTGGTGGTCAGTGGGAAGAATTCCTCTTACATTACTGGCCAGTGGAAAGAATGTCACCCTTACAGATAGCCAAAAAGATCATTGGGGTCACTTATACTGACCTGAGAGGCGCACCATGGTCATTATTTGGACCCTTAGTAACCTTTGGAGGAACCCTGGTGCATAAAAACTGCATTAGGTTGTTCCTATTTCAGGCAGTTTTGAGATTCACCACAGTTATTATAGGAAACATTGGGTGAAAGGAATATGTAGGTGGCCATTTTTGAAGGTATAGCTACCTATATGGTATGGTCCAGTGGTTTTGATACCATCTCAGTCCCTGAAGATCTATTCCAAAAACATATACTTTGAGAGGTTTCAGACCCAGGTCACACTGGTAGATTCATTTAAAATGAATACATTTATTATCACCAACATTAGAAGACATTCCTATATCAGTCAGTATGGAATCCAAGAACAATACACGTACAGCATTGTTAAATCCAACAAATTGAAACCCAATATAAAAACTTGGCTTCACGCGTTTCGCAGAATTTTTTTGAGGCTTCCTCAGGGGTATTGGGTGTTAATGAATATTGTTCTTGGCATAGTTTTGTAACTATAGCAGGGTCTAACCAAGTCATCTGCCTAAACAACCCCTTAAACAGCGTCTCATACATAAAAGAAGGAAGAAAGTGCCTCCAGGAACAGGGGAGACAATCTCAGTCACTGACCTGGCACAAGTATGCAGATCAGGAGCCCAAGCTTTTTAATTCTTACCGATGAGTGACAGGATTATTAATGCCAGTAATATAAAATGGGCTCTATTTATAAATGATTCCCCCAGCCCAATTCTCTGAATTTTACTGCTAATAAATTCTATGGTCGTATTTTGCTACAGATCTCCTATTAAAACAATGACTCATTCTGCTGCCACCTTGTGGCCAATCCTCAAAAGTGCACAGCTGTCACAATAGGAAATAAATGGGAAAGAAACCAATTTTATCAGCGAACTGCAGAGGGAATAATTTATAAATAAAGCCCTATGTATGGTTCCTGAATGGTGGGCCTAACTATAGCTATAGACACCGCTGTAGATGTAGCGGTAAATTCTACATATCTGAAAGAATATTTGAAATTATTCCCTTGTCAATTTGCTGATAAAAAATGTCTTTCCTATTCATTTCCTATTGTGACAGCTGTGCACATTATTATGATTGGCCAGTAGGTGGCAGCAGAACGAGTCATTGTTTTAATAGGAGATCTGTAGTAAAATATGATCATCGAATTCACTACCAGCGAATTGCAGAGAATTCGGCTGGGGACATAATTTGTAAATTGACCCTTATGTATGGTTCCTGAATGCTGGGCCTAACTATAGCTATAGACACCGCTGTAGATGTAAGAGCAAATTCTACTTGCAAATCTGAAAGAATTTTCTACCTTTGTTCAATATTTCTGTATAGTTTTATTGAGGATATTGTTGGATAAACACTACAGTAAGGTCTCTTCATAAATTGTCCCCCATGTCAATTCGTCTGAAATTTGCTGACAGATCTCTCAACACTGGTGTTGAGTGAACACGAACTGTAAAGTTCAGGTCCGTACTGAACTTTACAATTTTGGGTACCCTGACCCAAACTCTGAGCCGAAGTTCGGCCAAACCCGGCGAACCCGAACTTCAAGGTGTTCGCTCATCCTTACTCAAAACTTCTTGTTCCGGTTCCTATTAAAATAATGACTCGTTCTGCCACCTAGTGGCCAATCTTAGAAGTGTACAGCTGTCGCAATAGAAAATTAATAGGTAACAAATTTGCCGTCTTCAATTGAGTTACTTCCTCTAATCTAACGACATTTTTGTTTCAGGGCCGAGAATTCTGCTTTGGTGAAGATCGGAAGCCTTACAGATGTGAGATCGGGTATTGCTGTGGTGATACAGAGTGCTGCACCTACTACTATGAGCTGTGGTGTAAGTCTGTACTAAACTCCATTCAGTCATCTTGCTATCTTATCATTATTATATAAATCCTTTGTGATCCGACGTTCTGATGTTCTGCTACTCACAGTGAATCCGCACAGGCATTCTTCATCACCACATTGCTACGAAATATGTTGGCGCTATATAAGTAGCACGGTGGCTCATAAGTAGCACTCCGGCCTTTGCAGCAGCTGGGTCCCAGGTTCGAATCTCGGCCAGGACTCTACCTGCATGGAGTTTGCAGGTTCTCCCTGTGTCTGCGTGGGTTTCCTCCGGGTACTTCAGTTTCCTCCCACATCCTAAAAACATGCAGTTAGGTTAATTGGCTTCCCCCTAAAATTGTCCTTAGACTGTGGTAATGATATTAGACTATGGTAGGGACATTAGATTGTGAGCTCCTTTGGGGGACAGCTAGTCACATGACTATGGACTTTGTACAGCGCTGTGTAATAGGTCAGTGCTATATAAATACTGTGTAATAATAATCATTATCTATTATCCTCTCCCTGATTACAGAGCAGTGTAGCCTGAAGCTACATATACATGCTAGATGATTGTTCCCTGATCGTGTTCTTCCAGGAATAACTCCTATGTGTACAGCAGTCTGTTTATCAATCTGCCCCATTAGATTGATGAATGACCATTGTGCTTTCCTATGGAGGTGAGCACAGCGGTGGTGTGCCTCACTCAACCGCTCTTCAAAGAACAGAACTGTGCTGCGTGTATATTCCCCTGTTGTTTATCAACCCTTCCACAAGAGGGGGTGCTGCTCACTCATCCTTTCTCCTCTCCATAGAAGAGAATGATGCTGTGTGTACAGTTCTCTCACTGCAATCACAAAAGAATGGTTCCAGTGTCAGTCATCTTGACTTTTGTAAAATTCACCCCCCAGATATTTAGATACTTTTGGCCCGGACGGAGAAGCCCAGCGATGAAGAATAACAGGCAGGGTGAGGGGTCAGAAAACCAAAACCCACAATGATACCGGGGCACATTGGCATTCATGCATATTGGCCTTACTTTGGGCTTTCCTATGTATGAATGGGGAGGGGGGGTATTACCCTGTAATCTATTCATCACCTACCAGTCTTCTTCTGCCTCTTCTCACCATTCCATATCCCCCTCTTATTGTGTGATACTTCCCTCTTCTCTTAGATTGTAAGCTCTTCGGGGCAGGCTCCTCTCCTCCTCGTCAGTGCTGAAAATCTTGCATGGGATCTTAGTGCAGCACAGCCAATGCATATGTGTAAATAGGCCCTGAGAAATCATCCCATAAATCATTTCCAAAAGACATATAGGGCTCTATTTATAAATGATTCCCCTATTTGTTTAGTTCCTATTCACTCCCTATTGTGCCTGCTGTACACTTTTGACGATTGGCCACTAGGTGGCAGAACGAGTCATTGTTTTAATAAGAACTGAAAGGGTTCTGCCAGCGAATTTCAGGGGGAATAATTTATAAATAGAGCTCAAAGTGTTAATAGAAATTTTATATAACATTTATTCAAATCACATTTGTTTTCTCACCTTTCATTACCAAGTGTTTTTTTCCTATTTATTGGGCTGAGCAATTAAATATTTTCATGTCCCTGTTCCGATACTAGAAGAAGTTATAAATCCCCTATATTTAGGAATTCAGGAAATATATGTAGATCCTTTCTATGCTATGAATGCCATGTCTCTTCTATGAGAAGCATTCTCAGTTACCTTGCCCTTACCTGTCCGCTTTTACATTCCCATACTTGATGCAATATTTGGCTTTATTTCAAGCTAATGCATTTATGTAAATTAATATTTCGTAAACAGTTCTTTATAATATTATTATGAGAGCCAGGAAGATGTTGCTCAATCATCGCTCACAGGTTCTAATGTGCTACTGGATGTCTGCTGATGGAGCAGTTTTTTTCTTTTGAGTAAAATCCCAGCTCAAATAAGGGAGCAATAGATTTTTGACAAGGTAATTACAGGTTTGCAGTTGTTGATTTAATGTTTGGGATAATAGGAGCAGTGCCTAGATTCATTGTAAAGGAATTTGCTTTTATCATCTCTCTTCTACTAATACCTCCTCCTTTCTGGTATTCCACTAACCCGACTCTTTTCTTTACAATCTATTATGAATGCTGCAGCCATCCCACCTACCCACCTACCTACCTACCCCATACACAGCCTTCTCACCTATCCACCCCATACACAGCCTTCTCACCCACCTACCCCATACACAGCCTTCCCACCTACCTACCCCATACACAGCCTTCCCACCTACCTACCGGTCATTGTGAAAGTAAACCTGTGCTTTGTAAAAACAATAACTTTACTTTTCCGTAGCTTCACCATCCTGCTGCTCCATTCCTTGTATAGCCAGGTATGGCAGAACATGTGACCCGCGTCCCTTCATACTTTGTGATTGGCCAAGCAGTGTCACATGGGGTAGGAAGAAAGTTCTGTCTCACTCCCAATGGCTTCATGGAGCAGAAGTGATAAATGAATACATATTGATAATGAATACAATCAGCTGGGCAGAGTTGGTGTTTAGTATCCCACAGGTTCATTTTAAGGGCCAAGCTTAAGCAGAGAAGGGTTAATCTGAGCTTTTTGGATGTTGTAAAGGTTTTGGAGGACGGCTTATACCTGGGTTAGGGGTCAGGGACATATAAAAGAAGACTTGTTGTTTATTTTCACCTCTGCTATTATACATATTTATATAATGTATTTATATAATTAATATAATAAGATATATGTAATAATTTCTAAGTTTTCATTCCAGTCTGGTTTTCTCTTCCAGGGTTCTGGCTGGCCTGGACACTCATCATCCTGGCAGGCTGCTGCTGTGCATATCGGCACCGTAGGGTAAAACTGAGACATCAGCAGGAGCTGAGACAACGTGAGATCAGCCTTATGGCCTACCAGGGCATCACTCCATCTGCTGCCGCCGCTGCAACTGCCTTAGGTAATTTCCAGGTTCAGTTATATGCATCGTACCCCCTCGGGGGGGTTGCAAAAAGCTTATTGAAAGCATGCTGCTCTTGTACAAGGTGAAGCCTATGTGTACAGTGCTCATTGATTGCTTTGTGATAGCGCTTATAAAAATAATATATTTCCTATTTAATTCAATAGGGAGAGTAGTAGTCATCTGGACTTATTCTTGTCCACACAGCATCAACACCTTAATGCCCCTTAATCTGGGTGGATATAAATGTTGGGGTATTCGTTCTACCCACACTGGTAGAACGAATGCAGTTTATTATTGCAAGAACAAGTCCAGCTGAATGCGACTAACTACAATGACGAACCTTCAAATGAATCGGTAAGCTTTGTATTGGCTGCTGTAATGTGGCGTTGGCATATTTTCCATGTTTGGCTTTTTCTACAGAGGTCTGGCCAACCTGCAAACTGCCTACGTACGAGGAAGTGACCCAGGACCCACCCACACCTCCCCCACCTTATTGTGAGATTTTAGAGGAGACTGTCACGGGTGGAGAGAGACCCCCTCTTCCTGCACCTAGTTCTGTCTATTTAGATCTTTCGCTACCCCAGCAAGAAGGAGCATCGCCCCAGGAGGTCTCTACAGCAGATCATCTGGAGTATCCACACGAGTATATGGAACAAGAGAGTGCCAGTGCCTTGGAGAGGAGACGCCACATCACAGGGGATTCAGGAATCGTCCTTTGTGATGAGAAGGCCATGTCCTTTTGTGGGAGAGAAGAGGACGCCGATTTATGTAGGGGGGGATACATCAGCATAGAAACGGGGGATATAGACAGACAGGGGAATAACTAAACTCCGTTTCAGAGAATTCATTGGCTTAGAAGGAAACCTGCAATCAGATTGGAAGCTGACATTGCTGACCTCTCATTAAAATGCTGCTGAACCAATCTCATTCCTTATTACTTTCCAAGTCATTGGGTCTGATTTAATAAAGCTCTCTAAGGCTGGAGAGGATACAATTTGGTCAGTGAAACTGGGTGATCCAGCAAACCTGGAATGTATTCCTAAAAGTCATTTGCTATTTGTTAGCAAATGTTTTGAATCTTGGATCAGATCCATTCCGGGTTTCTTGGATCACCCAGCTTCGCTGATGAAAGTGTATCCTCTCCAGCCTTGAAGAGCTTTCATGAATCAGGCCAATTGTCTTAAAACACGCATGGTGATTAGAAGTTACGCCTTCCTTATGAATTTCATAATCTACATGAGAGTAATAAATCCAAATGAGCTGACATCCAGCATTTTGTGATTGAGGTTATCATTGGCAGCTTCTTCTTCAGCACAGGTTTCCAGGAATGGGCTATCCATGACTTTAAGAGGCTCTATCCCATGGACATTTATTTACAAAGGGCTGTTACACCGGGGGGAGCAGCGGCCTCGCCAACCCTGACAACCCTCTATTTCCTGGCACTATCCTTGCACTGATGGCATCTTCTTACAGAGCTTTTGCACTTTGTTTTTGTAAAATTTGTCATTGGATTCAGAAAGAAGAATCCATCTGTGTTTTTTTTTTCCTTGTTATTATAATTTTTTTTATAGAATTAGTCACATTTTGTTACTGACATCAGAATGCTGTGTAATATTGTAATCACCATGGCATGGTCTCAAAGAACGGGTCTGTGTCTTCTTATCAGAAGGGAATACTGATAAATAAACCAGCTCAGTTTAACACTGGACTCGTGGTCCTCGTCATTTACAAGCCATCGCTAGATCTGAAATGAAGAATAAAAATACAGCGATCACCACTGACAGGTGAAGGGAATAACATCAATGATTCAAGAATTGGGCAGCAAATGAACAGTCAGTTGGTGATGTGAGGGTAATAGAGAAATAGACAAGTGTAAGGATCTGAGAAACTCTGACAAGGGGCAAATAAGTGATGGGTTCCTAAATTTATTGATAGGGGGTGATGACGATAACCCATGTGGTCCAATCCCGCAGAAGAGCTGCAGTAGCACAATACAGTGTTCTCCCTGGCCCCTTTTAGCTGGGCGCTCTACCCAGCACTTTTCAGTAACCACCTGGCATTTTTTGGTTACTGAAGAGTGAGGTCACAATACAGGGGCTGCCACCCACCTACAATTTCTTCCCACCCGGCTTAAAATATTTTCTTAGGTTGATGTTCAAAAAAGTTAATTCTGGCCATGGAAGAAAGATGTCAGAACACACCGCCGTGCATGAGGCTGAATAGCTGTAGACCAGTCCATCCCCTCTACCGCTGAAAGCGCTCAAAACGGGTGTGTGAGGAATGTTCACCCTCGGCTGGAGGAAGAGGAGAAAGAAGGTGGGCACTCCTCTAGGACACAGTAGAGTTTTTGTGATGTGTAACACTGCTTAGCTCTACAGTACTGAAAGATAATGCAAAATGGATTCCTGGGAATACAGAAATTTATAATGATATTTTATAGTGATAAAGCTCAAAATGGCAATAAACGTGTAAAAAAAATTAACTTTGAATTGATAAATCCCCAAAAAAGTGCAGTTTGCCCAGCCAGTTCACCTGCAGGACTTCTGGTTTTTATTTACCTTTTCCCTGCAGTTTTTACCCAGATAACATCACGGGTCTTTTTCTGGTGAAGGGTGCGGGCATGCTTCCAGGGCCCATGTAAAGAGATGTGAATGCCACCTAATCCTGGAGTACCGTGAGCCCAACCTACATGATGATCCGCAAGGTTTGTATCTACAACAGACACAACCTGTCTACCGCCCTGAGCCTGAGATGTGTACGGAAGACTGGTCTGCGGCTCTGGCCCGTGTGCCTCCCCAAGTGGGGTCCTTCTCGTGACCCCACTGGAAGGGAGCATTGGCTAGACTTGCGGACCACCAAAGTTTACCACAGGTTGGGGACCATTGAATTAGAGAATAGATGAACCCCTCTCCAGTTTTACCTTTCGCTCTGTGCCCCATAGGGGAGAATTACGCTCAGTCTGTTCCATAGTCTGAGCGGGCAGCAACAGGATATCTTTCCAAAATAACAGAAATCCCTTCCAAGATGTCACCGGAACAAATGTCTCTTTTGGGAATTTTATTTCAACTTTCCTTTTCAGGTGACAAGGTTTTACATTTTTTACCTGGATATGCACAAATCATTTCCTTACTCTACCCAAAATGAAAAAAGAGGCTCTGTATATTTTTGATCATGTAAGGTTGAAGTTAAAGATGCTCTTGATAACTTTTGAGACTTCAATTTCATGGCCTCTGCACCCAGATAGCTAAGGAAGAAGTACGGAGATGGATTTGCTGAACACAACTGTAGGAGGTTATGATGTGTTCTGGTTCTCTTGGCACATATTGCAAAAGATCATGGTTTATATTTTGTCCCTCAGAACACTTTCAACTATAGTTGGAAAGTGTTTACATTCAAGTCTACAGCAGAGCACCATGAGGAAGCTGCATAAAGCTTCTGGAATGATTGGACGTGCAACGGTAATTCTTTATTGAATTAAAAAAAAAAAAAAACACAACTATCTGCACAGCCTTGGTGTTTGTGTCCAAAGTTCAATATATGAATTTTGTTGTTGGTTTACTACTTCCAATCATCTACGTCCAACAAGCATCCTGAATTCTAGAAATCTGTTCTAGTCCCAGGTGGTAAGGAGTGCTCGGAATGTGGATATATTTGCATTTTCTTAACAAGAATTAAACAAGCTCTTCCTTACCTGTGTAGCTGCAGGTACTATGAATATATTCATCCTATTGATCACAAAAGACACTTTGGAGTTGGCTTAGAAACACCCGCTGTTTACAATCGAAGGATGCCACAAAAAGAAAGGAGAAGAGCTCCCTTCTCAAAGCCTGTGTTGATAAATTTATATTGCAGAATGCAGTGATTAGAATTGCGATATGGGGGACAAAAACACAAGAGGCAGCAGTAAGTTCTATTGCCGGAAGATGGTTTATTGAATTACAGACAGGCTTGAGATGTAGGCAGCAGAAGACACATTCACAGCTTAAAGTTCAGTGCTACACCCGGATGGATATTCTCCCTGAGCCAGTAATGGACGTGAACCATCTGAGTATACAAAGTCGGTTTCTGTGTTTGCAATGCACAAATTTGGGGGGCTGCACAGTCCGCGGGGTATTAAAAAATCCCAGCTACATCCACACAGATCTGTGCACCCCCCCAACCTGCAAAAAGTGGTATGCACCCATGTGTAACGTTAACCATTCCAATAAGATCATCTTCCAGTTTTGTATATAGTAATGTATTGGCATAAAACAAATATACAAAGTATTGTAGAAATACAGAACAAGTCTTAACAAAAAGGCAGCAAGCATTGTAAAAAAGTGAGAAAATGATGAACCATAGGCAAATGTATGTGTAACTCTTCCCAGGAAAGGTTATCTCAGAACCAGCAAATCAGCCCTATGACATTCCAGGTTAGAAATAAAGACAGGTGAGTGGTGCGATGAGAAGACTTGAGAAAGACAGGATTCACATGGAATGCTACGGAGCATCTGCACTGCCCCATAATCCCTGCCTAGTGGCATGAGCTGTTACTCATTCATTGGGTCAGTGCCCACTACTTGAGATAATGGGTAAGGTGGGAGAATGGCCCCCAGTTAGCTGCTCCATGTGAATTCAGCCTAAGGGTCATACCCATCAACCGCTGTGCAATAGCCCAATACAATGCCATTTGTCTGAAGGGCACTCAAATACATTCAGGCGGCTCAGTGTTGTAATGCAAAGTAATGCACATCTGTGTGGTATGCACTGTATTGGAGAAAAAAAAATGGACTCCATAAAGAAGCTGCTTTTAATGCAAAAAAGCTTTTAAAATGAATTCATTTATGTGCATGTTTTCCCCAATGTATAGAAGGTTTCCCTGCCCCCCTGCCATCTCTTCTAGCTGGCACAATTGTTTATTGCTACAGTGCCAGCATTCAGGTGTGAGCAATGCAAGGTTGCTGCCAAGTCAATGGTGGAACAAAAATACAGATAATATAATAATGCATTAAACCTCCACAAACTGATATTCTGGTAACATCATATGGTAGCCCAAGCTGCCCTCACTGACTTTCAGCCACCCCCTCCAACTTCTGCCTACCACTCCCTTTTACTCCCCAAAAGCTGAAGTCATGTGACCTTCTGGCCCTCAGTCTTCTATTATCCGTGTATAAGAGGCAAGTTCATTCTTTTGGGTACTGAACTCCCCGCCTGTGTACTACAAATGTTTAGGATGTTGCAAGCAAGTGAAATTCAGGAGGGCATTTATGGGTCCACTCACATTTCCCCATTCCTGTGCAGTCATGCGTGTTGTGTCATGCATTAAAATGTATCCAATTAAAGAAGTTAATTACATTTTAAATGCAAAAATGGTGACAGCACATAATACACAGTAGAGCTTTGAATGTTGCAACATCTGTGTGTCAGAAATGGGTCAGGGTGCCGAACCCTAATGAACTCATCACAAATACATGTCCAGACCCAAAACGGGCAATAAACAGGCAGATATTTAGGCATTACTAAGTACCCTCACCACGACTAGGACTGGCCCGTAACTGACAGTGGTGGAGATTTGCTACCCAGCCTTTTACCTTCCTATTTCCTATGAAAAGGAGAGCAGTCAGAATTTTTGCAGAATTAGAAAACCTTCTGGTCCTATAATGGGCGTCTCAGACTGCCTAAAGTGGTAATAAATTTATAAAAGTTGGAGGCAGGCGGATTCTTTATTGCAGAACTGACATGCTAGGTCTCTTCAGCAATAACACAACATTACGTGTCTGGCTGCAATCCTCTGTAGCATGCACACTGACCTGCACATCTGTACATTCCTAGTATAGCTGGCTGCTGGGAATGAATGAACCCCCATGCAGCTCTGTGTACATTCTCTGAAAAACTGGATGCTGGGAATGAACGTGTGAATGTGCAGCTCTGCATACATTCGCTGAATGAACTGCCATGCACCTGCACAGGAGTCGCATCCCTCCAGCTTGGCGAATCCATATGGCCAAAGACCCTGAACCTGGAAGAGGAGCGAACGGAGGTGGGTTTACTTTCACCTCAAGACACCATTATCAGGACATGCAGCCCTCCAGGACATGCAAAGTTGCCCAATATTGCAATACTTGGATTTGAGAACATTGCTTATTTTGAGTCAAGCAATTTCCAAACAACTTTAGTGTAAAATTAAAATTAGGCAGCATACCCACATGTCATCAAAGTAAGCAGTAATGATACAGGGGGCAGATATATGCGATGGTAGGTGACAAGCAGACAGTATTGTATTAAAGCACATGTGCAGCCAGGGCTAAAACCTTTACACCTCTCCCTAATTGAGCCTGTGCATTCACATTAAGGACAGCCTGGGAGTCACCTCCAAGCCATACACAGGCACTAAAAAGCAGATACATAATCTTTGTAATCACCTGCTTAAAGGTATAGTCCACACCACCAGCAAAAGTAAAATCATCATTTGCTGCACCGCTGTGGAGATCAGCGAAACCTCCAGCATCTACACAAAACTAAAAATACCACTTTGGGTGGACCAGGCTTTAAAAAAGTCATTGAGGGTTTATGTTTTTTTATCTCTGTAACCTTTTAAAGCCTTTTGATATGTAACAGAATTCCCCAGATTGTGTAGCAGTGGGGTAAATCCACCGAATACATTTCTCACATATGATCAGACAGTGAATTCATGATATTGCTGGTGTGCTTGTTTACATCAGAAACCAATATCTCAGAATAAGTGCACAGTGGAGTTGTTTATATAACCCCACACGCTGTGTCTAACCCCTGAAAAGTAAGGTCTGGTCACAATAGATTTCAGTGGTTATGGTGTCTGAGATGAGAAATATAAAACCAATGCAGATACACACGGTGTTAAATGTTGTCTTTGGATAGTTTCAGTACTCTGGTTGGGTATTTTCAGAGCGTACGTAGTGTGCAGTCCTGAAGGACTCCTGGTTTGCTTTTATGATTGTGACCATTTATCCAGTAACAGATGCGGAGCAAACGTTTGGAGTTTGTACACCGATAAGCCAAAACATTAAAATCCCCTAAAAATATGCAGAGCTCCCTTTGCTGCTAAAACACTGACCTGTCCAGGCATGGACTCTGCAGGACTTCTGAAGGTTTCCTGTGGTAGGCGGCACCAATGGAAGCAAAGTCTTACTGCCGGTCATTTACTGCTAAAGGATAAACATTCTAGACGATTAGATAGATAGACGATTCCTTATACCTGGCCACCTACGCCCATTGCTCCATTTTTAAGGCTCACGTGCCCAATATGGGTGCTTTCTGCTTTAAAACGATGCAGCATGGACACTGAATAATCTCTGCAGGCAGGCAGCTCCACACAGAGCAGGCTGCAATGCTGTGTTCACACACCTTTATTTCTTTAGCAGGATTGGGTTTTTGGTGGCTTGTGTCCAATGGTTAGATGTGAACCTTAATAATTAAAGCTCTGGAAGACTGGAGAAGATACACCTGGATGATCCAGCAAACCTAAAATATATCTGGCCCAGGATTAAAAACCCTAATAGCCTCATCTCCAGTTCATTGTCTGCCCTTCCATAAAGGGAACTCCTAGGTATTGTCCTTTCAGAGATACTCTGACCTCCAGCCATCACAATCTGGGCCTGGTCAAAGTCACTCTGATTCTTTTACTTGCCCGTTTTCCCTGATCACAATCTGTTTATTGCTACCCAATATATCCCACACCTTGTCAGGAGCCATTGTAACCAGATTATCTATGTTATCACTTCACCTGTCGGAGGGGTTAAGGTTTTGGCTGATCAGTGTGGATCTGCACCAACAAGATTCCTGTTTGGGATGACATGAAACAAAGCCAACATCTGTCAATGAGTATGCTTGTAAAACATTTGTGTGCCATGTGGAAGGACTAATGGAAAGCAAAAAAATCACTAGAAAGATATGTAAAAAGAACCAGGAGAACAAGAATAACACATATCTTGTGCATTCTTAGGATTGTTCTTGGACGTCCCTTCACCTTTGTACAGTGAAGGCAGCCATTCTGTAGACTGGATCTGAGCCTGTTACTTAGAGACAAGTGACCCACCAAAAAGTATACATAGGTGTCTAGCAGTCGCCATTAGGACATCATTGCTCACTCATGTATTCTATTATAGTGGGTCAAACGTACACAGCATAGCAACAGGCTGGTCACAGGATGACTGCCT
Source organism: Pyxicephalus adspersus (assembly GCF_032062135.1). Classification (NCBI taxonomy): domain Eukaryota; kingdom Metazoa; phylum Chordata; class Amphibia; order Anura; family Pyxicephalidae; genus Pyxicephalus; species Pyxicephalus adspersus. The sequence continues at coordinate 158,052,259 of NC_092859.1, forward strand.
TGGCTGTGTGAAAGTGACAGGTACACTTAGGCAAACATGATCATTTTATGGATTTATAAACAGTCCAGTAGCAGCTTATTAACATAAAACCAGTGTCAAAAAAACAAACAAAAAACCCCAAGAGGCAGGCAGCACATTCGGCTACTTCTGTCGCCACGAGTTAAAGGATCTCATTCATAGAATGGCTCCCCTCACAGACTTTGGTCTGCAGGTCCTAAGCAGTGCTCGGAGACTCTGCCACCGGCTCAGTAGAAATGCTTACGACTTCTCTCCTGCCACTTGTTGTACACGATGAGCAAGATGACGCCGGCGAAGACCAGGCCCAGCAGAGAAAAGAAGACGATGAGGAAGATGGCAAAATTGCTCATCGACTCCGAGGAATCATCGACTGGAATAGATAAAAGAGGAAGATGAAGAAATCGTTATAAAAATCACAGAGAAGAAGAAAAATGGCAAAGAAAACCAGAAAATGATTCAGTCACCTCCTGGCAGCTTCATGTTGTCCACACTGGGGATGAAAACTTCCTTGTCCAGTTTCTCCTCTGTGGGAGTTCGCTCCACGGTGATCTGGTACAACTTCAGAGATACGATGTCATGGTTATCTGTGGAAAGATTCAACAACAAGGAAGTCATAGGAACTCATCAAAAACAATACAAAGAGGACATTTTCGGCTACGACACTATCTGCATGGAGTTTGGAGGTTCTCCCTGTGTCTGTGTGGGTTTCCTCCGGGTATCTGGTTTCCTCCCACTTTCCAAAAACATGGTTAATTGGCTTCCCCTCAAAATTGACCTTAAGATTGTGTTAATGACATATGACTATGGTAGGGACATTAGATTGTGAGCTCCTTTGAGGGACAGCTATGGACTTTGTACAGCGCTGCATAATATGTTGGTGCTATATAAATAATGTAATAATAATATTATTAGGTAATGCTACAACCTCTGTTTATAGCATTTATTTCATAAAGCAATTGTATCCTACAATTACATTATGAAATTGATAGCACTACAGGTATGTAGTGCTATCAATGTACACCAATGCAGCTTGAAGACAGCACAAGTCATCAGAATGCTGAGGGTTATTATTGTCATTGAAGCCCCAGCCTTGGAGACATGATATGAATAACTCCTGATTTCAGCTCATCAGTGAGTCGATGACAGCTGGCAAGGATAATATTGATCGCAGGTATTGAAAGATTTTATTACCATAGCCCCAGTCAAACTAATTTGCAGAAGGATGAAAGCTCAATCTGATTCCTATGCACTGCAGACTCCGGAGAACAGAGATGGGTGTCATGATTGGAGGTATTTTCTAAATGGAAGTCACCCTATCCAGGGGCTAGTCTCTTGTTCTCCATCTATATCATTAAATCTGCGTGAAGGTTTTATATTTCAGAGCTTAGAATGGATTTTGATAAACTTTCTGCCATTCGAATGGGATTTGGCCTTTCCTCATAGTGAGGCTTCATTGGGACATTTACTTGTGAAAATCCCTCGATCTGTCCATAAACCGATCCCAGTGACTTACGTCTCAGCTTTATTCTTTTCCAGGGCTCGCCATGTTCTTTCCTCCGGGTTCTTCATCATGTCATCAGATCTGCATCAGATCTCAGCATGCGTGAGAGTGAGTACTTTTGTTTTGTAGAGTAAAGCCCCTGATTACATACACCTGATCCCGAGCATGTGTGAATGGAGCAGCCCACAGCCTCCTGGGATATGTGATGCAACTATCTGAGGGAGGGCGATAGCCACCCTTTTACATATTGTTGAAAAGGTGATGATCGGTGTGCTTTAACATGCCATGGGACCAGAAATCCTACACACACACACACACGGGTCACCAACATCCAGAAATGATAAAAGTACCTGAAAGATCTCCAGTAACTGCAGAAGTGCCAAAGTAATATCCACGGGGCAATCGCACACCAGGAACATCCAAGCAATCTTTCCATTCTTGTTTTCCATCAATATCCAGCATGACCTGCATGTGAGACGCACAATGGAGAGAGTGGAGGGAACAAGTGAAGGAGACGAGCAATGAAAAAGAATCTTAAGAATAAAACAAGACCGGATCTACGTGTCGGACGAAAAGCCGAGCACAATTCATTTAAAAGAGATTTAAAAGAAACATACAGTAAAAATATCGTCTCAACATAATTAGCAAAGAGTTATGCCTCTCCAAGGCCCGCTGGCTGTGTGTGGTGCTTCTATGTTGTCTTTTCTGGTTTCCTCTTTCTCATATGTACATACACACACCAATATATATATATATATATATATAATACCATATCATACTCTAGAAGTCATTAGGTTTTTTTTTTAGGCAATGTGTGTAAAAGATGAAGGGGTCAGCAAAGTGCTGTATATAGCTTCCTGAAAAACATTACAGCACCCCACCTCAGGACTACTCACAATACAAGGAGCTAATTGGCTGGTGGAAGGAGGTGCAAATATCAAATTGGTGGGGGCAGTCTGGAGGAATAAGTGTTACTAGACACATTGTATTCTAATGCAGTAATAAAGTCGACATGTGATGTTAAACCTCCATGATTATTAAAACTGAACTTCAAGAGTAAAGGGGGAAGACAAGGATAGTTGGGTTGGGGAGGAACGGGCTAATGATTGTCGACACCCTCCAGCCAAGAAATGAGGTTTGCTGCTGCTTCTAATTTACATTATAAGTACTTTCAGTACAGGAGAGGAGCCTGTAAGATTGTGCAAGGCTTAAGAGAAGAATGGGGAACAAACCAGCAAATCGCTGAACAAATGTGAACATACACTAGTTACAATGCTGTAAAGGGTTAAAGGATCAGATTGATGTAGATGCTGTTAGGGGGCTCTGTTAGTGATATATCTGGGACCCAGGGTCTATATATCTGCTGTGCCTATAAGGTGTTTTTTCCAATTTTTTTGAAGGGGGGTGATCTGACACTTTAATGATGACAACAGGTGCACAGCAAGGAGGCATCATCATACACAAACACAGAAATGGCTTTGTACTAAGATCGTGATATGCTGGAAAGGGTTCCTAGTGTTTGAACGTGACGGACTTCTGTCTTTTTTCAACCTGACTTACTATGTAATGTCATACTATGTATGTCTGTAGGGCAATACTTGACTGACTTTATCAAATAAAAGACCTCAACCTAAAAATTTCCTGGGTTCCCAAGCAACAAGTAGTCATCACCTCCTTCCAACCCTCATGTAGACAATCTATACTATGGGTGTAAGGAGCAGATTTTACAATGAGGTGGACTGGGATCAAAAATAAAGAAAAGAAAGAAGAACACAAAGTTAAGAAACCAGAAATAATAAAACAAGGAATAAAATGATTTTGCCTGGAGACCTGAAAACTCTTACCGTCAGTCTGCGCTTCACATAGCGGATGACCAGGAAAGTGTCATGGTTGAGGTTCCGTACCATGGCCGTGCAGCCCCCGAGTTCAGTAGGACGGCCATCCCTGCTGTGATCATATGTCAGCGACCCGTTGCTCACCATTGCCGACACATAGGGAAACACACGCTAGAGAGAGACAGATAGTGTCAGAGAAGTTACATAAGAAAGTACCTATGAGGCATGAAGAAACGTTAGTTTTGATTTTTCTCACTTTGCTTCTTTATTTTCACTTAGTAATCATGTGAATAACACTTTCTGCCATACAGTGAGCACGCTCATTCTTCCATTTTATCTATGGAAGGAGTCATGGCTGGCACACAGACTGGACTACAAACATGTCTGCTTGTCTTTATAACAATTACATGGGTCAGCTCTTCAACACCAAGACTAAGGCTGCATACACAATGTACAATATTCATCAATGGAAAATCTTTTGTGATAGTTTCCAGTGACAGAAGAACAAATGAGCACCGTTCTGTTCTATGGAGAGGAGGGAAAACGAGCAAGCAGAACCCTGCTGTGCTGACATGTATAGCAGTCATTCTCTGTAGACCCATCCTGACGAATCCGTGAACGGCATCGGGTGACTGCTGAACACGTCAAGTCAGCTTCTTGCCCAAGACAAGCCCAGCCATTTATATCTGGTGAGAACTGCACGTGTGTGTACATAGCCTAAGCCTTACAAATGGTTAAAACATGTCAGGGAAGGGGCTGGCGCCTGGCTGGGTGTCAATTATCTGAAACAATAAAGCTAATTAAAAAAAAAAAAAATATATATATATATATATATATATCTCATTAGTTATTAGGCTGGTTTCACACATTCTGGTTGGGGTATCCTGGGGTACAAAAGAACGTTTATTTACTTTTGAATGGCAATTCATTGTGGGGGGGAAAAATTTGTATATGCAGTAAAAGGTCCATTGTGGTGTGTAGGCAGCCCATTATCTTACCACAATCTAGCTGTTATCATGTATTTGCTTACACACCACAAAGGTCTTTGCCTAGCTTTTTGAAATGTTTCAACACGGTTGGCACCGCTATCACTCCCTAGGGGCCAATCCTTGGGGAATCGCTGCTATAATAAGATAGGTGTAAAGCACCACAGACTAAGCTATGATTTCTATTTTTATAAGTCAAACAAAGAACGTATATTAATAGACGCAGAACAGATACCTGATTGCTTGGAGAATACCTTTTCTTCTGAGACCGCCAGGCAAGGGTAGCAGAGGAGAGAGCACACAATACAAACATTGCAGCTTAGTTACACACAAGACCAGGGGTGTCAAACTCAAATCACATAAGGAGCCGAAATCTAATACACAGGCTAAGTGGTGGGCTGAACTTTTTATTGAGACACTTAGTGTTAGTAGAAATATAGATTCTTGCTCACCCCGAGACACCATATCACACGCCATCCTCGTGCATTAATCATGTTCGGAAAATAAGAACACGCTTGTCTTCGTGAAGCATGAACATATATTCGCTTTCCCATTAAATTGTACCCCATTCTGCATCAATTTTCTCTTGTTGGACATTTTGGGAGTGATTGCTTTTTCTGAGGTCGGTGTACCTGACCTATCCTGGTCTTGGCCTGTCTATGTGAGGGGAGCCACTGACTGTGCTAAGGTGGAGACCGGTGTCCCTGAGTTTGGAGACATTGCTAATGTAGCATCCCACTGAGATTCCATACCTGGAGCAGCACACTACTGGCAGCAGGATCGGGACTCTGGCACAGCCATGCTTAGTGCTGCTGGGTTTCTTCTGCCTGCAGCACGGTCAGGCACTTGTTTGGACCACCCTGCATCTACCTAGCTTTCTGGGACTGCAACACCTCCCCCCCCCCATTTTCTGTCTTTATTGCCACGGCTATCAGGACTGAAAAGAAGTGCAGAGCCTCCCAGGATACCTATGTCATGCGTCCTGCGAGGCTCTTGGCTGCACCTTCTGTGCATGCCCCAGACTGAAGGGAAAGAGATACCAACCTCACGCATGTGCTGCGAGATTGGCTCTCCTTTTATTCCCCTTTACAGCAGGCTAACTTCACAGGATCTCACACCTGTGCTGTGCGAGATCAGGTGATGTAGCCAGGAGAAGAAAGAAGATGTTGGCGCCTGGTGTAGACGAAAGAGAATTTCAGGACGGCGCAGGACACGATTGAGGAAAGTTCAAGCGTGATTGAGGGATCAGTGGAATTAAAGTAAGTGTGAACTTTTGAATTTGACAGTTTAGTTCCGCTTTAATGGCCAAGATTACCTGAAACATATCTCAGTTTTGAAAAGGATACATGAGGTTTGGCTCCTGTACTGGATTTCTTTATCTTGGGGCCACTTACTGGCCATAAAGCCAAGAGATGGAGACTTTCTCCTCTTGTCTTTGTTTAGGCATACAAGTATTTTCTAAACTGGGACTAAACTTAAAAAAAAAATTCTCCACTACTCCTTCTGGAAGTCCCTCGATCCCTCCGGAGCTTTCCTGTATTGAGTCTTGTGCTATCCTGGAATCCTTTGTCCCAGGGCAAAGAAGATGCCACTGCACATGTGCGAGATCGGGATTTTTTCCCATGTAGGAAAAAGCCCCTTCTGGGCATGCCTGATCTTGGGCATGCGCAAAAGGAGCAGCCAGAAGCCTCCAGGGATGCGTGATGTGGGTATCCCAGGAGGCTCTGCACTACCATTTAGTCTTTACCACCATAAAGAAAAGGGGAGAGGCTTCACTTTTAAACAAAAAAAAAAAAAAGGGAAATATTACCTTACATAAAAGAGTTAAAAGTAAAACATTTGGTGATAGGTCCTCTTTAAATGAGCAATTAAAACGTTTACCTAACCTAAAGAATAGAGGTTTTAATTTCCCAATTAGGCCTCACTATGAGGAAAGGCAGAATTCTACCCAAATGCCAAAAAATTTATCAAAATCCATTCCAAGCTTTGAAATATACAACCTGCATAAGGATTCAATGATATAGATGGAGAACAGTAGTTTTGCCCCTGGCTAGGGTTAGTTTTATTTAGGAAATACCCCCCAACTATGACCCCCATCTTTGTTCTGTGAAATCTGCAGTGCAGAGGAACAGGATTGAGCTTTCATCCTTCTCATGCAAATTAGTCTGACCGGGGAACTCAAACAGTTCTTGTTCAGGGATTTTTAACAAATGAAGTCTGACACCATGTAAATCAGAGCTAGGCAAATTCTCAAATACTCCAGCTGGAACCATGACGGAGACTTTCTATAGAAGAACATTTATGCTCCTCCTACATAAATCTCCCCATGGCTCCTAAATCGTAGATTAGCCAATGTCCCCTAAATAAATCAACTAGTACCATGGGCAGCATGGTGGCTCAGTGGTTAGCACTCTGACCTTTGCAGTGCTGGGTCCCAGGTTTGAATCCTGGCCAGGACATTATCTGCATGGAGTTTGCAGGTTCCCCCCGTGTTTGCGTGCATTTCCCGGGGTACTCCGGTTTCCTCCCACAATCCAAAAAACATACAGTTAAGTTAAATGGTTTCCGCCAAATCGACCTTAGACTGAATTATTGACATAGGACTATGGTAGGGACATTAGATTGTGAGCTCCTTTGAGGGACAGCTAGTGATATGACTATGGACATTGTACAGCGCTACGTAATATGTTGGCGCTTGATAAATACTGTGTAATATTAATTAAAACACAGATTAGTTATTAGGTGAACGTCTCACTTACTTCATGCTGTTTCTCCTCATTTGGATAAGTGTCTACAAAGAGACCGAGGCCAAGAAAGTTATCTTTACTCCCAAACACCGGACCTGTAACACAGCACAAGGTTTGGTGTACATTCAGAATACAATGCTCTGTAATTATAGATGGAAAGGAAGGAAATAACCATCCTTACCTTGCTGCATCCGATCCTTGGTGTACCAGATAGCAAATCCATCGCCATTTAGATTCTTCTTTCCCTGGCCGTGGATTTTGAAGTGGACTTGCAACTCCCAATCTCTCAAATAACAGGGCTAAAAAAATATGCACAACGCTAATAATTATATTTATTATTAATAATATACAGTACTTATATAGCACCAACATATGATGCAGCACTGTACGTTAAATAGGGGTTGCAAACAACAGATACAGACAATGACACAAGAGGAGGAGAGGACTCTGCCCTGAAGAGCTTACAAACTAATAGGCCTAAATAATATGTGTATGGATGTGGTCTAGGGTCAGGGTGTCCACCTTTATGTACTATTAATGTATGCGGCTTAACATTTGTACGTTTAATATGATTACGCTCTAACTAGGTATTTCCAAACAACCTGCTATGGTTATAAATTAAACCGGTCCTGAGCCATGTATAAAGGTCATCATTGCTGACATGCATGTGAAAAGGCTGGCTGCTTGACGGATATGCTGATCCCTTCCTTGGCTTATGATCTATACAGAAGTTGGATTTTAATAGATGGAGACGATTATTTGTGATTGCCTACTGGAAAATCTAGCACAATGTTTCTCATTCAGGTTTAAGCTGGGTGGGAAGAAGTTGCAATCAGGTGACAGCCCCTGTATTGTGACCAAAGTTTTCATAAACCCCCAAAAACTGCTGGGTGGCTACTGAAGTTATGGGTGGTGCACCCAGCTAAAAGGGGCCGGGGACAACACAGTTTCTCAACCAGGGTTCCATGAGCAATGAGCAGTTTGTTCTTCCCAGGTCAGTTTAGGTGACCCAATGATCTTTTAGGCTATCTGTAAGGGTGACATTCTTCCCACTGGCCAGCAATGTAAGAGGAATTCTGACCACCACACTAATGTACTGTGATCTGTGGATATAGTAGTTATAGCCCGGGTTCCCTGAAGACCTGAAAGACACTGATCTTGCATCTGTAGAGGTGTTCCATGATCACAATTAGCAATCCAAATCAGAAACCCCCAACCACTAATGACACCTATTGTTTACATAATGTAAAGGGCACCTCCTGCTCATCCTTCCCAACCTATAAAACAAAAATTTATATTTGAGGTACGATGACTATGTGGATATCTTACCATTCGGTTCCAGATTGCTCCCTGTTTGCTCTGCTGGTCTGGGGTCAGTCGTACATACTGAGGAGTGATGAGCACATTGCCCATTATATCCCATAGTGAGGAGGACGAGGAGCCGACACCTGGAGAGAAGAACCAAAGCTGCTTTATATACGAGATCACAACGCTCTATAACATTATCCTTCCATACAGATCCACTTCAAATATGGAGGCTGCTTTACTTTCCCTCGGAAGATGCTCTCTTACTGGCTATACTTTCTATACTTCCTGAATCAGATCTGGGATAAGTAACTAAAATCAGGATTCCGGATCTGTTGTTGTTTGTATTGGCTGAAAAGCTAGTAAAAGAGGAATTGAAACAGAGAAAAATAAATGCCGATTCTCATTGTGGAAGAGAAAAAAACGCTCAAACAAAACCACCGCCCACCCCCGCCATTCTACACCAGGATGCACATGTACAGCTCAGCGTACATTCTAGCTGGGATTAATTAACTCCTGTGCGCATGCGTGTTTTGGTTTTCTCTGTCCTGTATTGTAATCTGCGCTATTCTATTATCCTACGCTCAGCACTCGATTATTTTATTATTGGTGTGGCATTTGACTACCCTCATTGTTGTATTTATGGTCCTCTGTAGTATTATAGAATCCCCAGTGATATGATAATACAACACCAAATATATATTAATGCATCACTGGTGTCATCTTGTACTATCCTCAGTGTTGTATGATTACATTTCTTGTGTTGTAGTGCTGTAATATTATATACAGACGTTGTATAGCGTTGTATTGCACTATCCTAGGTGTTTTATTATATAACTGACATTATACCAGTGTTCTCCCCAGCCCCTTTTAGCCGGGCGCACCCCCCGGCACATTTCAGAAACCATCCGGCTGCTTTTGGGTGGTTACTGAATAGTTGAGTCACATTACTGGGTAACCACCCGCCTAAAATTTCTTCCCACCCAGCTTAAAAAAATTTCTGGGTTGAGCACTGTATACTATTACATCAATGCTATTGTACTGGTATACCCTTGGCTATCACTGTGTTATAATAATAAACAATCTACAAGTGTCATTGTATTGTTATATCCCCAGAATTGTTATACTATGGTGTTGTATTATGATTTAGGTATCATTGTATTATTATATCACTGTATTGTAATGTTATATCTCGTGTTATATTATTCTATTGTTGTTTTGTATTTTTCTACCCCCGGTTCTGTATGAAGCACAGCCCCAGGACCGGCACCTCCACCCCATCTGCCCCCATGGCACATTATTCACCCCCCTGCCCCCGTGGCACATTATTCACCCCATCTGCCCCCTATGGCACTTTATTAATCCCCCCCCATCTGCCCTCCAGGGCACTTTATTCACCCCTCCTCCCCTATCTGCCCTCGGTGCGGTGTTCTGGAAGTCTCCTCACTTCTCCCTATGACCTCGCTCACCCTGGTACGGTTTGCTCAGCGAATGTTCCCTCTTCAGATATTCCTCCGTCTGATCGGTACTCGTTGAACCCACCAGCACCGCAATCACCAGGAGGCACCGCAGCCCCGCCGGAGCCTTCCGCCTGCCCCTGGACCGAGAACTCTGTCGCTCCACAGCCGCCATCTTACTACTCCCTTCTGTCACACTGCCCTGACACCGATTGGACAATCAGACGCCAGAGCAACGCAGCGGTGATTGGACTCCCTCTGGAGCTCGGAACGCTCCCACTGGGTATGCTGCAGCCAATGGCAATAGAGCTGGGCAGGGCGGAGCAAATTGTGCAACATGGTTGGCTGCTCGGAGGTGTGGTTACCCAGGCAACGGGCAGATGTACGGCTCCGGAGCGGCTTTGTCCTGGGTGTATTATGTGTATTCTCTGGAGAATATAATGTCAACATCATTACTAATGAGCCCTAATCCAATGACAGGGGACTGGTACAAATAAACAGCTCAATAACATTGTGGGCGGGGATAACATTTCTAGTACTCGCTCTCACTGTCAGCTATTTCGCCATCTTCTGGTAGATGTGAAGCGTGACAACTGCAATAGAAAAATAATCCCATTGGCTGCTTCAGTCGTCCACCTGATTGGGTAAGATTTCTCATTATCTGATTGGCCATATGGCACATGCTGGGTTAGTGGGCGGGATGGACGCTCATGGCGGCTGCTCCTCTCATAGCCGGTGCTGTGCGGGGGTCGGTACGGGAGCGGCGGGCGGAGTGAGGGAGACGGTGCAGGAGATGGACTTCCAGAGAGGTAAGTGCAGCCTGTGGCTGCTATAGCAATACAAAGCTCAGCGTGCCCTGTAGGGCCCAGCAGGTGGTGCTTGCACTGTAAATAGCGCATTGTTGTGGAGACATTTATTAAATTTACATTGCTGACCTGATTCACCTGACCTGATAGGTTCATTGTAATTGCCTTGATAAAGGGAAATGTGACCAAAAAATATGTGAGGAGGGAATGGGAACATGATACAAGTGAAAATAAAATAAAAAGTATTTACAGGAAACCGCACAGAGCATCAATCTGCGCTCATTTCTCCTCAGGTAGAGCCTCAGATATTGCAGCTTGGCATTGCATGCTGTTATTAGGTCTATGATCTACCAGAACCCCCAGATCCTCCATTACTGACCCCCCAAATGTATTCCCCCTAGACAGTATGAAGCATGCATGTTTCCCAAGTATATAACTTTACATTTATCTATATTGAATGTCATTTGCCACTTGGCTGCCCAATCACACAGTACATCCGGGTCTGCTGTCCTATATGGACGTCATTACATAGTTTGGTGTCATCTACAAACACAGAAATCCCAAACTATATCATTTATGAAGATGTTAAATAGTAACGGTCCCAACACTGAACCCTGGGGTACACCACTAATACCCTTAGCTGAGAAAATAATGATTTAACAGCCATTGGGATCATAATGATAATTGTATCACAACTTTTTTTTTTTGTTTTTTTTTAATAACTTTATTACTATCACCAGCAGGCTGACATGATAACACTGCAGGTGACAGCCACCCAATCACATCTCTGGGCCTGGTGCTGCATGATTATTATTTTATTGTTATTTAACAAGATTTATATAGCGCCAACTTATTACAAAGCGCTGCACAATAAATAGGGATTGTAAATGACAGATAGATACAGACAGGGACACAGGAGGAGGAGAGGACCCTGCCCCGAAGAGCTTACATGTAATCTAGGAGGTGGGGGAAGTATCACACAATCGGAGGAGGATATGGAATAGTGGGAAGTAGTGAGGGTTTAGGAGACAGAAGAAGACGGGTAGGTGAGGTTGAAGCGTTGGGTTTTAAATGAGCAGAAAGTAGGAGCAAGCCCAATAGGACGAGGAGACCATTCCAGAGAGTCGGGGCAGCTCTAGAAAAGTCTTGGAGTCGTGCGTGTGATGAGGTTATGAGTGAGGAAGTCAGTGGTAGGTTTTATACTGATAATGTATTGAGTTGATTCCATAATAACCTTTCCTCTATACAGGCATCTGGTCCGCCGCACTGGATGGAGATCTTGACCGCATCCAGCGCTTCATTCGGAAGGGAACAGATCCCAACCTGACCGATGACTTTGGCTACACAGCCCTGGTGAGCCTGGCATGGTCATTGTGCATGATTGCAATGCAACATTTACAGAGTCTGTGGGGTGAAATGACTCCTCTGCCTTGTAGACCAGATGTATTTCTTTAAAGAGGACCTGTCACTGAGAGATGGTGTATGCCGTCATAGATTCCTTTTAAGAATTCTGATCTTGTCTGTTCAATAAGCTGGACCCAGCATCTCTTGGCTTCCCGACTGTCCCACTATGATTTAATGTATGGGTAGCGACCTCGCACACCTTGTACAGCCGCCATGTTATAACCTCTGTATCCATGGCCAGAGCATCGCAACCCTGCTCAATGCAAGAATACATGCATGTGATAAAAGGTTTGTATTAATTGCATTAAAGCACAACCCCAACACCATGAACAGACCATCAAAATATAAAGTAACCAAACCAGCTTTTGCCGCAACTTTCAATTTTCACTGAAATACTTTTTTTTCTGACACTAGTCTGGCGATTAGCATTATTCAGTGCAGGGGGTATTTCTGTGTCACTCAGATTTCACTCCCTATCAGCATGCTCGGTGTCAGCACATGGAACTGATTGGCTGCTTGTATTTATGACGGTATGGGGCTGATCCCGGGTTAGATCCAGGTTGTTGCATTTCTTGTGTTAATGATTACAGAGCTGCTTTAATTTGTGTCCATCCAGAGTTCAGCTCTGAGTGTTGGGGCTTTGATGAAGCTTTTGGTATCATTTTAGTTCCACCTGAAATCCCAATTCTTCTTCACCAATCACAGTTTGTGTCCCCGGATCCTCACAAATATTTATTTTATAATTGTTGCCTTTCTAACACAAATCTTCATACTGGGATTTTGAATAAAATAACTTTACAGCAGAGCCTCTTATTGCAATCATATTTACATATTTTTACACATATTTCTTTCCCAGCACTACAGCTGCCGGAACGGCCATTTGCCTGTGTGTAGCTTTCTTCTGAGTGTTGGCGCTGACAGCAATGCCCAGACACATGGGGGCAGCACTGCTCTGCACCGGGCAGCATACTGTGGTCACCTCCCAGTGGTCCAACTATTACTGAAACACCGGGCCGACCCCGGCAAGAAAGACTCGGATGGGAGGACCGCTCTACACAAGGTAAGTGCAAGGAACTCACAAAACCATTGTAAAGGGCTCTATTTATAACCCAGGGAATCTGACATTCCCTCAAACATTCCCTGGTGGTAATCAGTTACTGCCATTGAAACACATGGATCTGAAAGATTCCCATGAGGGAATGTTGGATTCCCTGTTTTATAAATGGAGCCCAAAGTGTGTGAGCTGGATGAGTCCTTGCAGCCGGCTGCTTTTTGCCTTCCTGACATTATGATTCCTCTACTCAGAAATAGGAACCAGAAAGTTACATTTCATATTCTCTGCATGATGGCAAATTTGTTCTTTTGTGGCCCTATTGCTTCCAATCTATTTCCTGTTCTTGTGCTTGGCGGGGCGGGGGGGGGTATTGTAAATTGGTCGCATTGTCTTCTTCAGTGGATTTCCTGTATTAGATTCTGATTCCTTGTAATGTCCCCCTTGTCTGACGTCGGCTCCCTGGCATTGGCGTAGATTATATATCTGCCTGTGTATTGTCTGTAGATATTTACTTGTCTGCTGCGGGTTTGGGAACAACTTCTGTAGGCAGCGTCGCCAAATACCGAATGATAACATAAACCCCTCTAGGAATACTCATCTGTGTCTGACATCAAACTGATTTGGTGCCAGTTATCTACACAGGATAACAAACAAATGAAGCTGCGTTTGCTCACTGTAGTTTTTTCACAAAAGTAATGAACGCCTCTGGTAGAGGTATCACAAAGCTGACGCGTTTCGCATGAGAATGCAAACTTCTGATTATAAGGCTTTGTACACGTATTCTATAATTGTCGTTGGAAAGATGTTTCACGATCCTTTCCAACAACAAAAGACTGCACAAAGCATGAACGAGCGCCGTACATACAGAACCATTCTGCTCTATGTAAATGGGGAGGGGGAGAACGATGGAGCGGCACCCCGCTGCGCTTTCCCCCCATTCACTTTCATTACAATTGTTTGTGAATCCACAGTGATAGATCCATGAACTACGCCAGATTCTCGTCTGCTATAAACCCTCAGGCGACTATCGGACGTGTGTACGTAGCCTAAAAATATTTATCTGATATCAAACTAATTTGGTTCAAGTTATATACATAGCGTAAAGATCGAATAAAGCTGCTTTTTGTTCACTGCTGTTTTTTTTTTTTTTCCAGTAGTAATGAACTCTAATAGAGGCATTACAAAGAATCTGACGAGTTTTACATAAAATTAGGTGAAAAATGCGTCAGCGTCCTTGTGATGATCCCACCGCCACTGTGTACATTAAATCAACCTACATTAGGAAGGAGCAGCTTTTACATATTGTGGGCCCGGCTTAGCTTGGAGTCTGAGGGTGCCTGGAGGACATCGTCTCTCTGGCATTGGCGTAGATTATATATCTGCCTGTGTGTTGTCTGTAGATATTTACTTTTGTTGTTTCTTTTACTAAGGGAACTGGAAATGGATTTGTTGAACCTTTTCTTTGTGGACTTCAATATTGTTTTAATATATATTTGTTTTTTTTCCCCCCAGGCAGCAGAGGGAGGTCAGCGGGAGATTTGCCATTTTCTCCTTCATCACTATAAAGGGCTCAGTGAAATACGAGACGGCAGAGGCCAAACTGCTGCAGCTTTGGCCCCATCTAAGGTGGCCGACGTTTTCTCTGTATAAATGTTCAGATGGCGCCAATGGTTTCATCTAAGCAGAAGTCACATTATCTGCCTTGTGCAACCAGAGCTCCTGTATGCAAAGCGGCACAGCATTTCAATATAAAATGCAAGAGGAGCCAATGAAGTAAATGGAAGCATAAGTCTGATACACTTGTTGTAGGTTTCCTTGCATTTAATTGGTCGCAGGATTTTCATGTGGGCGGAGTACAGAGCAGAGGCCGGTTTGCAGATTACAATTCAGGACACCGAGCAGACTAAAGGAGGTGAATGTTCAATTTTCCAACACCAATAAAGTCACAAAATCTTCTCTGATGTTAGAAGATTGGCTGCCAATCCAACAATATGCCATGAGCTGAACTTTTATTTAATAAGAGATCAGTTGTCACCTGTAGGGCCGATTTCGCTCATCTCCATTATAAGCAAATATCAGCTCAATATAAGAGGTGTGTGTATGTATATAGAAATCCTTGTCACACGCACCCCTCTAGGACATATCTAGAGCTGCCCCAACTCCATGGAATGGTCTCCTCGTTTTATTCAGCTTGCTCCTACTTTCTGCTCATTAAAATTCCCCCAGCGGTAACCCTGAGTGTGACTCGGGGTAGAAAAAAGATGCTGGAAGCGGTAACCCCAAATCACATTCGAGGTAGGTAAACCTATTGGAAGTAATAATAAATAAAGGGCTTACCTGATCCGCCGGCGTCCTCCATCGTCCTTCGCGCCTTCCTTCTTCCTCCCGCCGGCATTCTCTGCACCCAATGAGTCACCGGTAGTAGTGACTTCTGTGTGTACGGACGTTCTGTTCGGGGTGGGAAATTCAAATCTATTTGTATTGCATTCGATACAAAATAACTGTATTGCATGCAATACAGTAGATTTTTTTAATTTATATAATTTTATTATAAAAGCAGTACATTATTTTTCATAAACATTTATTTTATAGTATAATATATAGTATGGGTATATTTATTTAAAAAATATCTATTTTTTTTAAATGTATTACTTTGGCATGATTTTGTGTTTCAAACTTTATTATACTCATATTATTATTATACTGTAAAATACATTTCCGTGAAAAACAATGTACTGCCTTTAGACATAAAACCAAACTGAAATGAACTGCTCAGGAGGTTAAAAGAGCCCCTAAATCCCAACGCTTTAACCTCACCTACCCGTCTTCTTCTGTCTCCTAAACCCTCACTACTTCCCACCATTCCATATCCCCCTCCTATTGTGTGATTTCCCCCCCCCCCAGATTGTAAGCTCTTCAGGGCAGGGTCCTCTCCTGTATCTGTCTGTCATTTGCAACCCCTATTGTGTAATATAAACTTACTTTAATAATCTATATATAGGCAGCCTCTAGTGAGTGGGGTCTAACCTGCAGCTCTGATTTCTGCACAAATTTTTGAGGAAATATACTGAAATGTATTTATTTTGCCTGCAGTTCAGCTTTTGATAAAAAGGTGGCACTTCTATTCATGTAAAAAGAAATGGATTATTTTTAGTGCACATTTTATCTAATTAATTTTTATTTTGCAGGGATGTTGGTTCTCTCCTTCTCTAGATTGGATAAGAGTTTTACTCTTGCATATTTTTATTTGGGAGATTTTACTTCACTTTCTTTTTAAGGTCAAACTTTTACCCACTTTCCTAAAAAAAAATATTCTTCCTATCTGTTCCTGTATCCTCACGGAAAAGATCTCCTTTACCCTCTGCCTTGGTAACGCCCATCACACACACAGGCACTGATTGTAAATTTCCTTGCAAGTCAGTCAAATCTAGTGCTTCAAAAAAAAATGTTGCCTTTAGATTTTATATGTAAATATATGTAAAGCTTTTATTTTGTTCCGTGAATAGGACGTATGGCTTCTATACCGGGCATGATATATTCACACCACCCGGCACTTTTCAGTAACCACCCGGCTGTTTATGGGTGATTATTGATGAGCTGGGTCACAACACGGGGCTGCCACCCACCTACAGCTTATTCCCACCCAGCTTAAAATCATTTCTGGGATGAACCCTGTTTATGTCCTGTATACATCTTACTGACCCATAAAGGTGAGAATGTTCTATTTACTGCCCCTTATCCCTGTTAGATTGTAAGCTCTGAGGGACAGGGCTCTCCCAGCATTTCATAGTACCATTGTCTGCCTTTATATTCTGGCTCTGGGCCCAGTTCTGAGCTGTTTATTTGTATTTTTCTATGTCCTGCAGCAGGAAACAATGTTGGCATTTTATAAATTATTTAAAAAAAGTAGGAATCTGTTAAGAAAGCATAAAGACTGATGGAGGGGTCGGGAAAACCATTCACCAATCCATTTTTAACATTACCTTTAACAGCAGCGCTGGGTCCCAGGTTTGATTCTCAGCCAGTACACTATCTGCATGGAGTTTTGCAGGTTCTCCCCATGTTTGTGTGGGTTTCCTCCGGGTACTCCAGTTTCCTCCCACATTCCAAAAACATGCAGTTAGGTTTATTGGCTTCCCCCCAAAATTGGCCTTAGTCTGTATTAAAGACATATGACGATGGTAGAGACATTAGATTATGATCTCCTTTCGGGGCAGCTAGTCACATGACTATGGACTTTGTACATTGCTGCATATTGTCAGTGCTATGTGGATACTGTGTAATGATAATTTACCAGAGCACTGTTTCCTAGCTGACTGAAGAAGTTGCTATGATTTATATTGCAGACCTTTGGCCATTCTGTATGGTGGGGTTGCACAACTTTAGCCATATCCTGAGGGTCCACTGCCTGCGATATGTATCCCATAACTAGTTCTGCTCATTGGGGTAGGTGGGGAATTTTCTAATGAATGTGATCTGGTGCTGATCAAGGGGCAACTTTTTCAGACAAAACCCAGCCCAAGGCAACGTCAGTAGTTTTAGTGAACGGCACTATCCTGTTTACTGGAAATGCACCCAGAACAGGTAACTTTTTTTTTTTATAAATGGAAAAACTTGTTCCAAAATCATGCATATGACTATGGTGGGGACATTAGATTGTGAGTGCCTTCGAGGGACAGCTAGTGATATGAATCTGTACAGCGCTCTTACAGAGTAATATGTCGGTGCTATAAATACTGTTATAAAAAGGAACAGCACTTCCTTTAATTAAAGGGGATAGTTCACTCATAGCTATAAATGGAACCTGGTTGCAGGATCCCTGATACTACTGGAGGATTCATGGTGGCCTCACCATAATTCTGCCCACCTCTAGCTGTTTTACAATTTTTGTACAGATCCCCCCCCCCAGGTACTTCCAGGTATAGAAGATAAGTAATAATGGCTTCAGGGCTGGGCCAATCACCGATGTCACATGTGGGCGCTCTTAGCTTCCTGTAAGCCATGATTTCATCAAATTATAACTTACAGCAGGAAACGGATGGGGAAAGCCAAAATGACCCTGCTGCAACGTCACTGTAATAAGTCAGCAAACTACTTCCAGCAACGAGTCGTGATTTTAGTGTCACAGCTCGGTCATTTTAGCAAATATAGAACAGGGCATTCAGGCTAATATACAGGAGCAGATTTTCACTTTCAATCTTGTATTGGAAGGAATTCAGCAGCTGACTGATCATAGGAGGCATTAGGTTCGAAATGATTGTAAGTGTTGCAGCTATTTAGAATGCAGTGGATACGCTCGTGTACAAGGCCTTGGGTTGGTTGATGAAGGGTGATTAGTAGACCTTAAAGTTCCCACGCCGGTTATTATTGCAGAAAGGGGCAGCCAATGTCCTTTCTGCCATAATGTCTTTCTTGTCTGATCGCTCTGGGCGACAAAGCTAAGCTGCGTATGTGTAGCGCCATTTTTGCTTGCCAGAGAAACCCGGGACGGTGATTCTGGCTTGTGTGTGCCAGGTCTGAATGTAAATTATGTCATCCCAACATAGCCAATCAAGATGGATCACCTCCGTGTGCTACTTCCCCCCTCTAGATTGTAAGCTCTTGAGGTCCTCTCCTCTTCCTGTGTCTGTCTTTTGAGAACCCTATTTAATGTACAGCGCTGTGTAATATGTTGGCACTATATAAATCCTGTTAAATATTAATCACTATCTTTGGGAGGACGATGTGCACATAGATAGGCGAGTCGATCTGGTTTAGTTCCTCTTTACAAAACAAGCAACAGCTCCGTCATTTATCTAGCAAGGGAAATGAGGATTAAAATGAACCACAAAAGCTTCAGCGGGCCCTGGTTTATAACTTCCATTGGTGGATGAAATGCCAGATCTGTTTTTGTTTTATCTCTGATGTCTAACTTATAGCCGTATCCTTCTAATGAATGGCGAGAGGTAAAATCTTCTGCTCATTGTCCATCTCTTCTCATCCATCCTTCCGCTATGCAGAAGTTTGCTTCCAAGCGGACGACCTGCAGCCATTTGGTGGGTACTATAACCAACACGTCACCAACACACTACAAATTAAGATAAAATGTCTGTTTATGCTTCCAATTTCCACTTTTCCCAGCCCTTGATTAGCTTAATACAAAATAAACATAATATCTATAACTCTATAAAGTATTAATAACCCCGACACCTTCACAGTCCTCCCATTGGGGCTTCCGCTACTTGAACTTCCTCTGCAGCCAGAAATGTCGGGGACAATGGCAAGAAATGTCTACGCTGAAGTGTGCAGTCCCTGTGACCGGCCAGGGAACGTCACTTCATCCTATGGAGGTTCACTGAAAAAAGAAATGGCACCAGTAATGGACTGAGGCACGGTCAGCGCTACTCGCGAGTCTCTGATCCCAGGTTGGTAGTGAGGTAAGTTAAGGTGACGATCACTCTGCTTTCTTCTGCATTTCAGTGCTCGGCTTTACTTCCTTCTTCAGATCTGGGGGATGAAACACAAACAGTTCACCAACCATGGCAGATATTGGTAAAGAAGGACAATGGTTTCACAAAGATGCCAGAGCAAGCTTTTGTAAAAGGGAGGGATGGCAAAGCAAGCGTTGTGAATGACGTCTGCAATCCAAGTTAATGAAAAGTGTTTTGTAGCTGCAACCCCAAACTGGCTGCTTAAATTGGAACCAAAGTCCCACATTACAAAGTGAAGGATCAGACAGGCCAGACAATGTCCCTTCTGCAATAACCCAGCATACCTACCTGATCTCACTCACATGCGGAAAGGCTAAGCTGCGCATGTGCAGACTCAGCTTTGGTTGCCAGGGTAACCCAGCAATCCGGGCTTCCCTTGCATGCGCAGCACCTTTGATATGGCACAGGTAGGGGAGTTGTGTGCGTTAGTTCCTCTTTAAACAGGGGCCGCTACCATTTCATTCTCTCACTTGGCATATTTTTTCTAACAGGCCTTTGTGCCACAGATATCAGGGTTGCTTCCTCTTCTTCCAGACCTGGACAGCACTTGCATAATAAGCACCCCCTAAGCCTGGGATATTGCAAGTCCAGCCTATGGGATGACACCCCCTATAGGCTGTGTGAAGAGACTGCCTGGGCTCATAGGAAAGGTGCACAATGATGGTGTACAGCACAAAAAGAATGGCCAACTCTCTTAAGTGTGAAATGGGTTGGTAGAATTTTTTTCTTTTGAACACAGGTCTGGGTGGAGTTGGGGGATATAAAATGGAGTTCTAAATTAAAGCGGAACTCAAAATACCAAAACACACCTTTAGTCCTGCATATCTGGCAGGAGGGTTCTACGTTTGGGTCCTGCGTCATCCCAGTATCCATCGGAGGAAGCACCAGGCGCTGACGTCTTTTTCTCTGATCTTCGTCGCACCTCACACGATCTCGCACTGCGCATGTGTGAGATCGGCAGTTTTTTTTCTTACATTAAAGTAAGGGCTCCTGCGCATGGCCGAGATGCATAAGGAGCAGCCCAGCCAAGAGCCTCCCAGGATGCATGACGTAGGTATCCCAGGAGGCTCTGCACTCCATTCTGTCATGATCGTCATTGTTGTCTACCCCTTTATGTAAAGTAAAAATTTTGAGTTTAGATCTGCTTTAAACTGTCTAGACAATGAGTTCACATTTTCACGCCATTGCTAATCAATGCAAAATGTTAGCTGCATGGCTGCCTCTGGCCATTGTTATGCAGCACAGACCATGGACAATGCAGCCACCAAAACACTGCTGAGAACATTTAAGTGACCTTGGATGACAGTCAGGCAATCGGCCTTTCCAGAAACAATTCTTTTAATAAATTCCGTTCTTTGCGCAGCTTTTACTTACCTACCGAGTATAACTGACGGCTACAAATAGCACCAGAAACCATGGTTAGCATGGCCAATCTACAACTCATACAGCGGCATCCCCTTAGTGTCCCTTTGGTGCGAGGAACGGACACAATACTGACGTATTCTTGTGCAGTGATAGAATAGAATAATAATAATAATACATTATATTTGCATCACCCTGACCTGAGGTATCTTTTCTGATAAAAGGAGGTAAAACAAATTCTGGGGAAATGGGACTGTGCTGTGATGGTGAAATGTAACACAAAGGCAATCATGAAATATCTACATTACAGATCTATAGAATATGGCGTGTAAAAGCAGTAAAAGGAGTCTTATCATGGCTTTTATACTTCATTAAATCTTATTTAGAAAGAAGAAGTGTTAAGAAATGTTTACTAATTTATTATTCTCACAGCAAATTGTTGTGAGCTTCACAGCCTGGTAAATGAGCAGCTGGAAGCAGCAAAGCCCAGGTAAGATTTACCCTACATGTGTATTATATAAGCCCAATTCTCTGTTAAATATCAAAAGCAGCCATGATAAATCCTTTCACTGTGCAGCCGGGTGAGCGTGCAGCAAGCAAAGAATATGAAGCAGGGGGTCCAACTCGTCATCCAGGAACCAGATTCACACTCTGTTACAAACAGCTCTATTTATGAAGCAGGGAATCTGACATTCCCTCAAACGTTCCCTGGCTGCCATTGAAACCCATGGAGCAGAAGATTCTCCACCAGGAATGTCAGATTTCCTGCTTTATAAATCGGGTCAGAAAATTAAAAATCCTGGCCTGTTTGTGGCTGTTGAAGCCTGGAGTTGGACACCCATAATGCAGAATGTGCGTTGCTAATTAGAAAGGTGATTAATATATTTATAGTTACCTCCTTATTACCGGCACGGCCAGCTATTAGCTGACGCTCTCTATTGTGCCCATAACAGCAGCGTTGATTAGAAATGCTGGAAAAACAGGGTTACAAAGATGAACAGAGGGGAGGCCAGTAAATTATTATTTTACTTTTACTCCACTTACAAGCTAATTACCCTGCATGCTGGCAGGAAAGAGGACACAAAACACGTCTGCACCGACAACACAACATGACACATTGCATATCAGTAATTTCTGGTGTTGGTGCCACGAAAAGGCTGAAAGTTGCTGCCGTAACTATTTATTGTCACAGAACTGCTTGCTTACCACTCATAGAGACCCCAAATACAAACTGGGTTTAATCTTGTGCATCTGAATAGAATAACTGAGGTCAGGGCCCCTTTTAGCTGGGCGCACCACCCGGCACTTTTCAGTAACCACCGGGCTGTTTTTGGGAGGTTACTCAAGAGTTGGGTCACAATACAGGGGCTGCCACC
>NC_092859.1:158074892-158076049 GCF_032062135.1 Pyxicephalus adspersus
TTTGTGGCAAACAGATAAGTGTATTTCACAAACTCATCAAAGAATAAATCAACAAAGTACATAAAGAATTGATGTTAAATTTTACCCTTAATTTTGGGTTCAGAACTCCCACCACTTGGTCTCATTAAGCAGACATTTAAGTCTTTAGAACTAATTCCCCTTTGGTTAATATTTATTTAAACATACAATGTCATTTTATTTTGTGGTATAAGGATATGGATATATATATATATATATATATATATATAAATATATATATAGTAACTTGCTCAAAGTTCTCTTACTAACTTAGTTACAAGCCCCATTTACCCCTGAGGAAGCTTAGTAAAAGCAAAACGCGTTGGGCATCCTCTAAAGCGACTGCATTTAATTACCTACATTTTTGAAACTCACTGCAATTTGCTAAGAAGTGATTGCAATCCTATCTATCTAGCTGCCATATCTAAAGCTAGTAAAGTAATTTCTTGTATTAAAAGAGGAATAGACTGCAGAGATGGAGACATAATCCTGTACAAAGCATTGGTCAGAACTCATGGAATATGCCGTCCAGTTTTGGAATATTGTGGGATTGGAGAGAGTGCAGAGAAGGACAACTAAACTAATAAAAGGAATGGAGGAGCTCAGCTATGAGAAGAGATTAGCTGAACGGTTAGCTTAAAGGGGAACTATACTCATAGTCTTTCAATTATTAATCTATTCTTTTTTACACTAAAATGTCAGTCTTCCCTGGTGGCCTTGGCTGGGTCAGCTTGTATCGATGCAATATAAAATGATTTATGAAGTGTTTAGAAGTGGCCAGCTTGTGGCAAGTTTTCTTCCTCACCTTACCTTCTCCTCCAGCCACTTCCCCTCCCTCTGCACACGGAGCAGTCGCACAATGACAAAAATCTGCATAATTAGGGCAGGGGGAGTGGATTACAAACACTCCCATCAATGATGGCATTTCCCAGATTGCAGTTTACTGCCTAGGCAATGGAGAGAACTTGTTTTTAATGTTTAATAGTAAAAGCAAGAAAAAAAAAAAAAACGGTATTCAGATGATAACTTTGGCTTATGTTATCCATGAGCCAAAGTTGATTTTGTGAGTATAGGTACGTTTTAAAGTAAAAATATTCCAAATGAGATCTGACCAATGCTTTGTACATGGGGCATTGTTT
>NC_092859.1:158077397-158078715 GCF_032062135.1 Pyxicephalus adspersus
TATAGATAATGAAACACCAAAATTCAGGTCAATGAAAGTGCAATATACAGTTAGGTCCATAAATATTTGGACAGACAACTTTTTTCTAACTTTGGTTCTGTACCGCATGTCTGTTCACAGCACAATCTTACACATACAAGCCCCCCCTCCCCTCAAATCAACTCCAGGCCTTTTATCTGCTTAATTGATAATGACATAACGAAGGAATTGCCCACACCAGCCCATGAAATAACCTTTGAGGTAATTCTCCAAATTACTTTTGAGCCCCTGAAATGAAGTGATTGTGTAATAAAAAAAAAAGGTTTTTATGCAATCATTTTGTTCAACCCACTGAATGAAAGCTATAAGTCTGAGTTGTTTCATTTAAAATTAATTGTGATAATGTACAGAACCAAAATTAGAAAAAAAGACGCCTCTGTCCAAATATTTATGGACCCAACTGTAAATGATCCTTTAGTGTTAGAAATGCTTTTACAAAGCACCAAATGAATCTGCATTGCATGACAATATTATAGACCAGCCTTTCCCAACCAGGATTCCTCCACAGGTTCTTTGAGCAATGAGCAATTTGTGCCTCAGGTCCGTATAAGTGACCCCAATGATCTGTAAGGGTGACATTCTTCCCACTGGCCAGCAATGTAAGCAGCATTCTTCCCACTGACCACACAGATGTACTGTGATCTGTAGATATAATTATAGAAGGGGTTGCCGCTTACAATGCTGGCCACTGGGAAGAATGTCACCCCTTACAGATAGCCAAAAAGATCATTGGGGTCAGTTATACTGACCCGAAATGTAAAAAAAAAACCCCACTTACTAGAAACTAGAATTTGTAAGGCCGTCTGGTGGTATATTGCAATTTTTGTTTCATTGCAATGATTAGATAATGGTCTCTGCAACCAAATTAACTCAGCCTCCGTGTAAGGCACAGGGCCCGCGGGCTGAATCTGGACTGTGTGGCCGTTTCATGTGGCCCGCGGTGACTGTCTTCACAGACAGGAGGACCCAGGCCCAGAAAGCTAGGTAGAAGCAAGACGGTCCACACAAGTGCCTGACCGCACTTTAGGCAGGAGGACCCCAGTTGCTTCTTCGCACTCCTGTGAAGACCCAGCAAAAAGCATGACTGTCCCGATCCAGCTGCCTGTAGTATGGTGCTGCTGCTCCAGGTATGGAATCTCAGTGGGATGCTACATTAGCAATGTCTCCAGACTCAGCGACACCTCCACCCCAGCACAGTCAGTGGTTCCCCTCACAAAGACAGGCCAGGATAGGTCAGGTACTCCGACCTCAGAAAAAGCAATCCCTCCCAAAATGTGTT
>NC_092859.1:158078756-158080705 GCF_032062135.1 Pyxicephalus adspersus
GCCCACTACTTAGCCTGTGTTATAGATTCTGATTTGAGTTTGACACCCCTGACTTAAGGGTCCTTCCATAAATGTAAGGCTGGCTATGAAGCTTTCTAGATGCATAATTATATGTTTGTAATAAATGAGTGTAAGCATCATGCTCATACCTTGATTATCTGTAGATCAGTCAGCGCTCTCACTGAGTAGTCTGGACAGTAGAAGCTGGAGTCCGGGGACTCACTGTGCTCATGGCCGCTGGATGGAGAGTTAGAACCTAAAACAAACAGATCATGGAAAGTCAGCCTGAATATGAAAGACAAATTTAGAATAAAGAAGCCCCGGTATAAGACCCCATAGGTGCGGCTCTCACTTATAAGGCAAGGACTTAATGCAGCAACTCCGTAATAGGTAAAAGCTCCGTTCTCAAACTTTAGACATTCCTTCCCAATCTCCACCAACACTTTGCCCTGGGAAACCAAAAAAGAAAGAGAAATTATTATCATGAAAATAGAACAAAGCTTCAATAAAGCCAAATCTCCTTGTTAGCACCTGCAGAATAAGAACGAAATAGTCCACCGGTTGGCTGCGCAGGTACAGGTAATGTTCAGGGGCCAGCCGCTCGCCGTCATCAAATTTCACCTCCTGAGTGACTCCTGGGAGTTTGAGCAAATGCAAGAGAGCTTTCTCCGACATCCGAGAGGAACTGAACAGCTCCACTTCTGCCAAGTGAACACAAGGGAGAAAGTTATCACAAAGTATAGTTACATAGGTTGAAAAAAATACACAAAATACATACTCTGCTCCTTCTGTGTCACGGTTATGTATCTGTCTGTCATTTGCAACCCCTATTTATTGTACAATACTGCAGTATATGTTGACACTATATAAATACGGTTTATTAATATTAATAAATCTCTCAGGATGAGGACAGTAAGCAGTGGGGATTTAGGAGTCTATTTATAAGGTGGTGGAATCTGATATTCAGCAACATTTGCTGGCTAGGAACCAATCCCTGCCATTTACAACACATGCAGAGGGAAGATCCTTCATGTTGCTGAATGTTTGATTCACTTCTAGGACTTCTTATTTCAATACCTGTGTATTTATGAGCTACAGGTGGGGGTGGTGCAGATTTTTGGGGTTACCCAGCACAAACCTTTTATTGCATATACAGAGAAATATATAAAATGGGATTGCAGTTTCTAGGACGTCTATAATCTCTGCAGCTCCTGCCATGTGTAGTAGGAAACCGCTCGTAGTCCCCTCTTCTCCTCCTGTCACTGTATCTGTCTATCATTTGCAACCCCTATTTAATGTACAGTG
The DNA here is from genome assembly GCF_032062135.1 of Pyxicephalus adspersus. Taxonomy (NCBI): domain Eukaryota; kingdom Metazoa; phylum Chordata; class Amphibia; order Anura; family Pyxicephalidae; genus Pyxicephalus; species Pyxicephalus adspersus. The sequence continues at coordinate 158,080,062 of NC_092859.1, forward strand.
CTGTGTAATATGTTGGCGCTTTATAAATTCTATGTAATAATAATAATGGACTGTACCTTGAGATAGGAAGCGCTGAGTGGCCAGTAACAGCTGCGGTGATATCTTGACTTTCTGTTCTAGGTCAGAAGGCTTAAAAAATGACAGGTCCTCCCCTCCGCGGGGTATTGGAATTGGATGCACTTTGGGATGCTTCTTCTTCACGGCTTGTTCTACAGGAAAATTGTGAGATAAAAGGTTCATCAGGCAGCAGATTTGGACCAAAAGCAGATTGTTTGACAGAACTGGGTGATGGCAGCTTAACCCCCCTAGCAGTAACCCCGAGTGTGACTCGGGGTAGAAAAAAGTTGCTAAAAGCCCGAGTCACCCCGAGTCACACTTGGGGTAGGAAAACCTATGGGAAGGTTAGTAAATACAGCGCTTACCCAATCCGCCGGCATCCCGCGATGGCCATTGCCGTGATCTTTGTGCTCTTCCTTCTTCCTCCGGCGTCTTCTGCACCCGATGAGTCGCCGGGGAGTTCCCAGTGACGTCGCTGCGTGTGTAAGTTGCAGGCGGGGTGGGAAATTCAAAATCCATTTGTATTGCATTCAATACAAAATAACTGTATTGAATGCAATACATTGGATTTATATGTGTAAAAGCAG
>NC_092859.1:158081441-158084074 GCF_032062135.1 Pyxicephalus adspersus
CTTTGAGGGACAGCTAGTGACATGACTATGGACTTTGTACAGCGCTGCGTAATATGTCAGCGCTATATAAATATGGTGCAATATTAAGTGATATATTCTTCATTGCACTGAGCTTATCCTCCTAAGTGTACATTGGGGACAGTGTTCTCTCCAGACTCTTTTAGCTGGGCACCCCACCCGGCACTTTTCAGTAATCACCCCGCTGGTTTTGTACGATTACTGAAAAGATTCCGGGGGAGAAGCAAACGATGAGCCGCATCCTCCCCATCCCCATTTCACATACACCGTCACTTACTGTAATCCTCGGATTCATCCAATATCTCCGATTTTATAATCTCCTCAATGACATCCTCCAGCGTGACCAGCCCCATCACCTCGTAGAACGGATCTCCTTCTCCTTCATTATTCACTTTCTGCACCATGGCCATGTGAGATTTCCCTGCAGAGACAGAGAAGACGTGAAATACAGAACGCAGCAACGTCATCATGAGCAACGATGAGGACATGCAATACGTTACTATGGGAGGCTTCATGTGAAACATTATGCCGAGGACGATGGCTGCCACATACCTGCCGAAGGGCTGAATATTACAATGGAATAGATTTCATGTCAGGGTATTCTATGAACGCTAGATTCCAGAATTTTCCTGCTGCAATTCTCTTCGGAGCGTGATTTACCCCTAACTTATCCCCCCCTCCCCTGCAGGCATTCTAGGAACAAGCAGCGCGCAGAGGTGCGCATAGCACAAATAAACACACACAGGGCCTCCTCACCCTTTTTAAACTCCTCCAGCACTGCGTCCAACTTGGTGTCGCTAAACACAAAGTGGACAGGGTGACTGTAGAAGCGGGTAATGGTGCTCAGAGGGGTGCAGTCTTCGGGATCCACGTAGGCCAAATCTTTCACATACAGAATGTCCACGATGTTGGAGCGTTCGTTCTCGTAGACGGGAATGCGGGTGTAGCCGCTCTCCATGATGCTGGACATGGTGCTGAAGTCCAGGAGGGCATCGCTGGGTAGCATGAAGCAGTCGTTGACGGGGGTCAGGATATCCTCCACCGTCCTGTTCCTTAGCGCCCCCTTGCTGAATTCGTCTCTCACTAACTCGCTGTAGGGATCGCCGCACCTGGCCATCTCTAGGATTCGTAGTCTCATGTAGCAGCGGCTCGGGTCCTGGCCAATCATCTTCTCCAGGAGCCAGGATAATGGAAAGGAAAGGGGTCCGGGAAGGAGGAGGAAGAAGTGGGTGAGCCAAAGGGATTTGGACGCCAGCCAAGGACCCCAGCGGGAACTGATGGCGGCCGGCAGAGCCTCACCGGCCAATAACAACAGAGCGGCCGCGGAGAAGATGGCGCCGGCTATGGAGCCGATGACTTGATAGAGTAAGACGGCTACGGCCGCGTTGACGATACAGCACAGGGCCAATAGGGAGATGAGCGTGTAACCACCCCAACGGGTCCTTAGGTAATCCAGCCGTGTGGCCCCTGATCTTTCAGAGGGGGAGCCCCAGTCTCGAAGGATGGCTAGCTCTGGCGGCTCCAGGACCAGCGTGCTCAGTTGCAGACCGCGGAGAAGGCCGGAGAGTAGCGCGCACAGGGCGATCAGGAACCCCAGGAGCCAAGCCGCTATATTGGTGACCTCATCTTGACCTCTGACCTCAATCTGGTCACATGGCCCAACCAGAGACGGCTTCTCCTCATCTCCCGACACCTCGAAAAGCGCGTCCCCCCCTGAATAAAGGGCCCATTGGCTCCCCTGACGGACACACAGGTGGTACTGGACCCCTTTGGGCACCTGGACCCCATTCTGAACCTGGACAGCCACCAGACAGGAGTGCTCAGCACAGGTCAGGAACTCCTGCTGCAGCTGCAAGGGGCTATCTGAGGTCAAATTGCAGCTTTGGCCCCCAGGGGCCCCAATGGACAGCCATGGCCAGGAATCCCTGCTAAGCCCCAAGCCATAGAGACGGAGGAGGAACACAGACCCGGGCCGAGCACTGATTATCCCCCCGTTTATAGACACTCCGGTTCCGTTTTCCAAACGCACCCCCAACACCTGAAGGCGCCCATCCCCCTGACCGGCCGCCCCAGTCACCCCGAGCCCGGCCACTAACAGCAGCCGCACAGCCGCCGCGGCCATATTACTGGAGGCAAGTCTGCGCCCGCCCACTAAGCCACGCCCTCTCCAATGCGCTGCTACGTCTGTAAAACGTTGGAACCAATAGCAAGCGCGAAAATCTTCACCGGCCAATAAGAAACGGGAGGTGCGCCTGATGGGTGGGGCTGAAGGCTGTGCGGCTGTAAACAAGGAAGGGAGCCAAGAGGAGGTTTAACCCCTTCACTGCCGGAAGATATTAACTAGAAACAATGGAATGCCGCAAACACAGGAGGCTTTATCTCCTCACCCATCCACCTCGGGGACATACACTACCCACCTAGCCGTGCCAGGAACACCAGCATTGTGCTACACAAAGCACAATGGACATGGGACACCTGGGGGGATGGGTGGAGATTGGCACGCAAGGAATTTCAGTGCTGGGATCAGATTTCTAAGGTAAAAAAATGCAATAAATACAAAAATATGCAAAATAAACAAAGAAAGTCCTAAATGCCCCTCTGACATCACTACAAGG
>NC_092859.1:158086424-158109392 GCF_032062135.1 Pyxicephalus adspersus
TATTGGGCTCTATTTATAAAATAGGGAATCTGACATTCCCTGGTGGGAATCAATCACTGCCACTGGAACATAAGGACCTGGAAGATTCCCACAGGGAAATGTTTGAGGGAAAGTCAGATTCCCCGGTTTACAAATAGAGCTCCTTGTGAACTGATGGGCTGTTTAAAATAAATGGCAATGCGTGTGCACATTATTAATATTGCCCTGTGTCATTTGCTCCTATTTATTGTTCAGCGCTGCGTTATATGTTGGTGCTATAATATTGTATGCAATATATCATATGAAATTGGAATGCTCGGTTTGCTTGGACCTACTTGAACCTCATGGTGAGGACAATTTAGATCGGGGGGGCAAACTTTCTGGCTCAGGGGCCACAATGAGTTTTATAATTGGACAGACAGGCCGGGCCAGTATGAGATGGATGGAGAGAGTTTGTATGAAGTGATATAAATGACGTATAAAAGCTATAATGAAGTAAAAGAAAACCTACATTTAGTTTCAGTAGGAACGTTGATGGTCAGCGTGTTGTTGGTCACCATTTTTTGCCAGTGGACACTTTTGTACCCATATATGAGGGGCCAGAATAAAAAGCCCAATGGGCCATATATGACTCCAGGGGCCATAGATTGCCCATGCTTGGTTGAGATGCTGGGTAAGAGGTTATCCTTCAGGCAAAAAACACTTTTGTTCTCAACATTTTGCATGATTCCCCCAAAAATACCCTCACATGACCTCCTTACTTCCCACAGTTGTAAGACCCCCCCCCCAAAAAAAACAAAACACTGTCACAACCCAAAATGACCGCCATGTGCAATGACTTCCCCCTTGGCGACACGGCTTGATGTTGAATGCTCTCAACAATGCAACAATCCCATTCACCTTCCTATTGTACATTATTAATATCATCCAGTATTTATATAGCACCAACATATTACACAGCGCTGTACAAACTCCAAAGTCATGTGACTAGCTGTCCCTCAAAGGAGCTCACAATCTAATGTCCCTACCATAGTCACATGTCATTATCACTGTCTTAGGACAATTTTAGGGGGAAGCCAATTAACCTAACTGCATGTTTTTGGAATGCAGGAAGGAAACCGGAGTACTCAGAGGTAACACACACAGACACGGGGAGAACCTACAAACTCCATGCAGATAGAGTCCTGGCCAAGATTCAAACCTGGGACCCAGAGCTGCAAGGACCGGAGTGCTAACCACTGAGCCAGCGTTCAGAATAAATCAGCGGAGTGTAGCTTATTGGTGCTAGAAACGCGCCATCATGCACCTGTAACCCTCACTATGGAGGTGAATAAGAATGACCAAGGCCAAGCCGCATAACAATGGGCCATTTCCCGGCATGATGGATGACGGTTTGCTGCAACCCAACAGAATCACACAAAGTTCGTCCAAGCGAGAATATATAATAAACTCTTTAATAATTAAACAATTATATATTTACAGTCATCTGAAATCGTACCCTCTTTATTTCACCCACCACCCCTCCTGAGGGGGAAGAAAGAATAAAGCAAACATTTCCCTTCTTCTGGAACTCCGTAAACACCGTTTGTCATGTCTGAATAGTCCCGAGTCCCTGAGGATCTGATTTACCACTACAGAAGGTGGCAGCTCCAGATACAAGAAACGCTTTATGGCTTGTGCGCATCGTCCATGCGTCAAATTGGAAGAACGAAACACTAGTGCAGCAGAAATGATAATAAAATGTGCTGAATCACCCAAAGGCTTCAATGTCTGGAAAGGATAAGAAATTCGGTACCGCTGATCCCCGGTCCAGCCACAAAAACCCCACTTACCCCCCACTTGTCAGACTTTCTATGATCTCCTTCATAATATGAGAAGCCATTGGGTGGTGCAGACAATACATGGCTGGGTTAGCAGGTCAATGTACGCAGTACCTGTAGGCCTAAAAACATGGCAGCCAGTTTGCAAGGGGAAGTTATTCTCATAACCGTACTTCTACCTCTACCAGTGACCGGGGCCTGAAGGTTTAGGGGGTTGCACATAATATGGTGGTGCCCCCAAATTTTCTATATGATATGCAACCCCCTAAAGCTTCCAGCCCCCGGTCACTGGTCAAAACAACTTCAGATCTTATGGTGGTGCCCCCAAATTTTCTGTAAGGTCTGAAGTTGTTTTGACCAGTGACCGGGGGCTGGAAGGTTTAGGGGGCTGCATATCATAAAGAAAATTTGGGTGTGAAGTTGCTTCCACTGGCTGTCTGCAATCACATTTGTAAGATCTTCCACAAAATTATCCATAAGACCAATGCATTGCCGCAGCCTGAGAGTGGTACCCAACACACTCTTTGGAATACCTAGAACCATTATCCTGTCCGGACTGTGGCCCTAAGATCATGCCGATACTACAGGAGGATTCTATGGGTATAGAAGATATAAAAAGAACTTTTCAGTACTCAAATAAGCCAATTTGTGCTATGACGATGTGCCCATAATAGTTTCACTGATAAACATACTGTGACTTTAACAAGCATTAAAAATACCTACGTGTGCAACTTAAAAGAAAAAGCACACATCAGCCAAACATTAAAACCATCTGCCAGATCTATGTTGGCTTTCCCTCCTTTCTGCCACCAAAGCAGCTCTGATTCCTTAAAGCAGGAACTCTAATAGACTTCTGAAGGTGGCACCTGGCATGATGACACTGTCTACAGCAAGGGTGTCAAACTCTGGCCTGTGGGCCAAATCTTGCCCCAACGTCCTTTTTTATGCCCCCCAATGGAATCCTAAATATGAACTGCAGCTGGCCAGCTGCTGCATTGAAATAGCGAAGCTACTACAATTCCCGGCATCACTTACGTCTATAGACCAGTGGGCTCTGACTATGCGTGGCCCTGCATTGGACTGTTTTATAGACACAAATAATGCCGGGAATTTTAGTAGCAGCGCTATTTCAATGAAGAGGGAGTTTCAGCGGCGGGTCACACATAAGATTTAGCTCCACATTGGCCGCGTCTGGCATTTCCAGCACTCCCCCCATAGCTGTACTTTCCCTTGCTACTCCAAGGCATGGACCTGAATAGTTGGATTTTCATAGAATATTGGTATTACCATTGAAACTTAGCTCAGAATGCTACAAATAGAGAAAGAGGCCAATTTATTTTTTTATGCCTCTTTCTCTATTATAAGCTTGTTCCAGATTAAATGTGAAGCAAAACCTCTGTTTACATATGCAAAGGTTTTAGATCTGATGGGAAAGAGAAAGTTCCTCATTTTTTAAATAAATTTCAAGGTTGGCTGTGTCTAAGTTTTTCATTTTGGCCCTCGGTGTATTTGAGTTTGACACCCCTGCTCTATAGCAAAGCACATATGAATAAGATGCAAACTATCAGACCAGGCCACCTTCTTCCATTGCTTCATGGTCTAACTCCGATCATTCGTGCCCATTGTAGGCACTTTGGCAGGGAGAGGTGCCAGTATGGGCACTCTGGTTGGTCTGTGGCTACACAGGAAGCTGCAATGCATTGGCACCTATCATTGCAATCTTTGGGAACTTGTGTTACATTAACTCTTCGTGGGGATAAGAGCAGCCAAGCTAGCTCTGCCAATAACCCTTCCCCAACACAAACACCCCTCAAGATGGCCCTTTTGGAGATCTTCTAACCGATTGCCTAACCACAACGTTTCACCTCCAAGAGCTGACTGTTCACTTGGCTAATATTCCCCACTTGTCAGGGGACATTGTAAGCAGATCACTTCACCGGTCGGTGCTTGTAATGTTTTGGCTGATCAGCGTACGTCAGTATTAATCAATTTGAAAATTCGCTGTAAATTTGTCATTTTTTTGTCTTTAAATGCCAGGGGACGTTATTATGGGTGGGCCTGGAATGAGATGTAATCCACGTTAAGTGCAAATTTACCGGAAACAGCAATAGTCACAATGGATCTCAGAAAAGAAGAGGGATATCCAATATAATATAATAATATAAGCCTCTGGGGGGTTGTAGTCCTATAGAGGGACACGGGAAGAAGACTACAGTTACGAAGGGATATTTGGTGGTATATGGAAGAAGATGGTGCGAATGGCAGCTTTCCAGCACAGGAAAGATTAACCATGCTGTTCATTGCATCCCTGGCAGCATATCTGCAAAATGTGCCAGATGCCACACATTTCTTTTAGGCCTCTGATACTGAGCCCCATGTCTACTACTTGTAGCAGAATCATGGTGTATTGCATGACAACTTCCTACATGCATTGGCCTTACATTGGCATTAGAGGCTCACTTTGGCTGCAGCTCAGACACTGCATTGTGTATGTTTGCTGCATCTGAGAAAAGTTTCTGTCCATATAAAGAGGCAGAAAGATCAGTTTCTCTGATGACAATTTACAGACCAAATGGTGCAAATAAAAGATTTACAAGTTCAAACATTTGGGGTATGTCAGTACAAGTAATCTGGAACTGCAGGCTATGAATACTTCAATCTGTACACAGAATTGTCCTGTAATCTCCAGCAAAGCAGCACTCATACAGGGAAGACAGATCTCTGAGCCAGCCAGGGTTCTATTATTTTGCACAATTCTGTCAGTTTGCATAGACAGGTCAGCGTTCTGCTGCTGCTTCTACCAGGCCTAAGCACAGACTGCAGGAGGTCCTGGAGAATGTTGTATGGCTTACATTCAGCCTAAACAGTTCACATACACACGGATCAGCCAAAACATTAAATCCTTTGCCTTATGTTGTGTGGGTTCCCTGTGCCTGATCTGTCAAGTAAAGGGCTCCACAAGAGCTCACAATATATTTTATCCCCTGGTGTAATAACTGGATGACCGGAACCCTGAAACTAGGTCACTGGTTGTCCTTCCTTGGCCCCTTTTTAGTATATCCTAACTGTGGCACAATGGGAACTCTACTACACTCATTTCATAGTCACCCAGATCCAGTCATCCATTTTTCTTGCTTTAAAGAACTGACTGCTTACTTTCTGCCTAACATATCACTACGTCCCCTTCTTGTCCATTATACCCATCAATGTTCACCAGGCTTTAATATTTTGGATGAGCCGTGTACATGTTACGCCTGTGTGTATGTCGAGTCTTTCTGGAGTTTGGTTTTTAAGAATGACTGTGATTGTGCCCAGGGCTCACATTTTACAAAAACAACATGACCAAGGAGTGTGAAGAATGTAGAGGTACAAAACCAAACTGCCATGTAAACAAATAGAAAAATAGATTGTTCTCCCCAGCCCCTTTTAACTGGGTGCACCACCCGGTACTTTTCGGTAACCATCCGGCTGTTTTCAGGTGGTTGGGACATAATACAGAGGCTGCCACCCACCTATATTTTTTTATAAATTCCACATGGCTTAAAATCATTTCTGGGTTGAACACTTCTTATCCGTCCAGCCCTCATCCCATCATCCCATAGACTGGCCCACCTGCTCCCTCCATAGTTCTGTATTTGCTTAGAACAGAATGGCTTTGGCCTGGTATTTGTTTTTTATTCTCTAACGTAGGTCATTCTCTGCCCCTGTGCAGTGCAGCCCCATTGCCTTCTATAGGCTGTTTCCATATTGCATGGAATTAGAACATTTGAACTGAACCTAATTCTAAGAAATTCTGAACTCACAAGTACCACAACATAAAACTTCATACAGCCATAATCCCTATATATAAATACAGGGATTATGTGAACAGTGGGACTTTAAAGGTACTGTAAGATACTAATAAAATATTAATAAAATATATTCATTTGTTCAAGTTATGAATAAAAACATAAATCAAAAAAGGCTTCAATTGTTGCTAAACAAAGCACAACTACTATACAGTTATTAGATCAAATACATATTATCTCTCAAACACCAGAACTCTATCACTCTCAACGCGTTTCGCAGCACTGGTCTGCTTCATCAGGAGTGTTACGATAAAGAAGCACAAAGGGGTTTACAGAGAAAATAAAACATATATTTTGAAATAACAGGTGCAACTGGCTTACCAAAACATTGAACTTGAAGATAAAGGTATTTCTAAATTGATCAATGTTTTGGTAAGCTAGTTGGCCCAGTTATTTCAAAATATACATGTGCTTCTCTATCGCAACACTCCTGATGAAGCACACCTGTGCTGCGAAACGCGTCGGGAGTGATAGAGTTCTGGTGTTTGAGAGATATTAGGCATTTGATCCAACAACTGTATAGTAGTAGTGCTTTGTTTAGCAACAATTGAAGCCTTTTTGATACATTTTTGTTGATGTACATCTATGTTTTTTTATTTATAGCATGATGCATGGAAGTTAAAAGGATTGCACACTGCAAGTATGGGCAGGAGAAAAGATTTGTAGGGTGGAGAGATAAACAAATACTGGACTGTGGTCTTTCAGATCTCAAATATAAAACCATGGAGGGTGGGTTGGGTTAGGTATGAAGTGTTCGCCCAAGCCTCTTTTAGCCGGGCGCACCACCCGGCACTTTTCAGTGACCACTCGGCTGTTTTTGGATGGTTACTGAAGAGTTGGGTGACAATACAGGGGCTGCAACCCACCTACAATGTCTTACCACCTGGCTTTAAAAATTTCTGGGTTAAACACTGGGTATGTGTGGGGTGGGGAAGAAGGGACAAGTGCACATTTTGGAAAATTGCACTTCCCTTTCCTGAACTCTTTATTGAATGCCATAATATTAAAGCCTCACAACTGCAACATAAGCAGGGGCCAGTCCAAAATTTCCATACCATAACATGGATGTTCCATTCTTCCTCAATCGCATAAATACTTGGGGTCAATAAAAGCATTTGATACTGCTAAGATACAGCCATAGCCGTTTCTGGAAGAAAACACGGATGAGTGTTACTATTGGTGAAATCTGTGACCCTGCAACCAGCTGGAATATAATTGGTCACCATGAAGTCCGATTTGGAGTGCTGGGAAATCATGCCAGCATCAGAATGCCTTTGATCACAGAGAGACGAATCTAACAAACGGGTCCCTTTTTTTGGCAGGGCCAGAACTATTCAAGGCAAATACCTTTAGAGGACCCTTCTAGCAACAGACAATAGTCTTTAACATGGAACTGCATAATATAATCAACCCTCCCCCCTGGAAGACAAACAAATAGATTTCCCCTTTGAGGCCGGGGTCCCCAGTGCACATATAGAATTCCTTCCCTGAGTTGATGCTCCACACAGCATCGTATCATTCCCAAAAGTATTGCAGATTTTCCAGATCCCCCTTTGGTAGTCTTGTGTTCTCCTCTAGACACGTCCAGTGCTGCAGAACATGCATGCACTTCCATGGCAGGCCGTTGATGATGAGCTGCAGATTATGATGGTGAACGTTCCTCTCCTGACAGATATGTGCGGTACAGCTCTGCAGGCTTTCTGGAACTCTCGTCTTTGTCTCTTAGGATAAAGCTTTGCATGCAGTGCACTGGCACAGTGTGCCCAGTCAAGTATTGCAAAGTGTTTTTTTTCCTAGGCTGATCCACAGGTAAAATACATGCAGATCTTTGCTTAGCGATGGAGTTGGTGTCAGACGGCATTGTGGTGCAAACTGTGCTGTGAGTTCCTCTGATTTAAAAGACTGGTTGTTTCATCCACCATAACCTCACTGCGTTCTGATATGGTGTTATCCAGCTTGTGGGTCCCACCTTCAGGGGATTGCGGGCTGCTATCCATCCGGGAGGACAATAGGGCCCCTTGATATTGTTCCCGTGTGATCTAAATAAAAATGATAAATATCAGTCATAGATAGTAACAAATACTAACATTTTCAAATATGCCACCATTTCCCCCCCAAAAAAATTCCAATATTACTTTGCATATTAGTCATTTGTATCAGCAAAGTAGCAATGTTATAACCTCACATTTCTGGTCATTTCCAAATGCCAAGTTACTAAAGATTTGCGTTGGGGAGGAAAAAAGGTGCCCAATAACTAACTTCTGATTTAGATATTTATTGCCCCATTATTGGTGCCAGGGGGAAAAAAGTCATTATTTATGCAAGTGGGATGAATTGTCCCCCAATGTTTGTATCATAGGAAGGAACTGTGTCCCCAAAGGCTGCATATGGTCCCATTTCCACTAATCTACAATTCAGTTTTCTATTGAGGCACATTTAGTTCCGTGGGTTCTTTAAACTGGTGGAACTGAACGATTGATAAGAGAGGCATTTTATAAATACGAGTTGACTTGTAATTCAAATCAGAATTTACATATAAAAGTGAGTTGTTTTAGTTTTATACAAACTGTACAGCTGCATTCCTGCATCTATCTAACACATATATTTAGATGATTTCCCTAAAAATCAGGAGAGGACCCTGCCCCAAAGAGCTTACAATCTATGACACACACCAATTCTGTACTCCATCTCTGTGGAAACACCAGACATAGGGAGCCAGCGACTGCTATAAGGTGGAGAAGGCAGCGAGCCAAGAGTTCAATGGCAAAGTAAAAGCAATGGGCAGCAAGCATGAGTGGCATAAAATGGAGAAGAGCAGTCTGGGGACTTGAGGACCTGATGGAGGACAAAAGGCTGTAATATCAAGTATATGTTGTAGACGGCAGATATAAATGCGGCCAAGACACATGATAAACTGGGCGCCAGGAATTTTAGACAATATCTGGTATAATGTGTGCGTGTATATAGGGCACACAACACTACATAAACCCTTGGTGGTGTCCTGACCATTGGCATTGATATGCAGTGCTCAACCCAGAATTTTTTTTTTTAATCTGGGTGGAGGCCCCTGAATTGTAACCCAACTCATCAGTAACCACCCAAAAACAGCAAAGTGGTTGCTCAAAAGTGTCGGGTGCCGCGCCCCGCTAAAAGAGCCTGAGGAGAACACTGGATATGGGTTGTGTGATATGGATACGGACACACCATGAAAAGTTTTTTTCCGTTCTCAACACAAGGGTTGCCATTTTTCTAAAACAATAATTTGATCAGGCAAATAGTGATTAGGTGTGTAGAGATTTCTGCAGGACCCATCCCCACTATACCAAAGAACCCAACCAAACCCTAACCAATACCAATCCCAGCAATAGAACAACAGATGAAAAGCCACAGAGAGGTACTGAAAGAATTGAATTGCTCAGATTACAAAATGGCCATTGCTTTGGTTTGGGTGGATGTAAAGCCTTTTATTATTGTAGCTTTGATTGAGTTGGGCACAGATTATAGTTGCCCATTTTCTTTATTTTATGTGACAAACATTGAGGTTCCAAGCACACAATGTCCATGTAGGAATTACGTATACGAGCTAATGGACAGACCGTCCCAGGGAGTGTCAGGATTTATAGGATAATATATTGGCACTCCCCTGGGGTAAGGGCACCATAAACCTTGCAGTAGGTGTGTTGTCTTTTAGTGGGTTTAAGGCAACATTTTTACTACCGGACCGGTGAAACCAGTTCTGAGCAAGGTATTACACATGACCAATGCAAAGATGATGACAAGCCATCCTCATTCTTTAATAACAACAAGGATCAATATAAAGATTCCAATTCAGGAATTGAAGATAGAGGGCACTGGGTAAAGAACCATCAAGTTTATGTAACCAGAAGAAAGCAAAAAATTGGGCTATTCAATACAAATCAGAACCAAGCGAAATGTGAATTTGTCCTGCAGTAGGGGATTGTTCTCAGCGCAACATTCTTAGCATTTTGTAGCCTTTGCAACCGAATAACAAAAAAGGAATTATATTGTATCCTATAAGACAAGTTCACACCAAATGCTGGCAAACACCATTTACTGGCATTCCATCTGGATAAATACCAGTACAAGGAGACCAGGAATGCCATAAGGTGGAGAAGGCAATAATTCAATGGCAAGGTAAGAGCACAGGGCAGCAGGCTTGGATGGAGGGGCAGAAGACATGTTGACGCAACAAACCTACATGCTGAAAAGAGTTCACCAACATTACACAAATGCCATAGCTAGCACCAGCCAACACTTGCTTAAAGTGTAAGCAAGCACCTGTCCAAAGCATCAGGTAATTCCTAGTTTTGTCCGGAGCTTCCACTGTTAACAGGGCCCAAGATAAAAACTGTATAGCATCTATATAATAAATGGCTGCTCCATGTGGCTCCTGGCACCTTTGAGCACCGGGGTGCACTGGGTTTTGCTGGAATCCAATAATCCCAATACCACATAAACAGACTGTATGTAGTAGTCAGATTTTCACTGGCTGGAGATTTGCAATTATACCATTAGCTGGTTAGGTAAGAAAATGTGAACTGATCCCTACTGTTCTCCAATGAGAAGCAGTTTTGCCTATGGGCTATAAAGCTGATCGAGCCGCAGCACTCTAGGACCTGAAGGTGGGCAGACTAAGCTTGCATGCTCTCCAATGTCTATGGGCATCTTTATTCTACAATACCACCCCCAAGTATTGCAAAAAGCTGTAATACTTAATATCAAGTATATGTCGTACCTTTAATTTGTGTGCACAAGCATTTGATATCCGCTAGCACATGCATATTCTACAGCCTACTCACCTTTACATATTGCAGATCACTGAGAGCTCTCACGCTGAAGTCTGCCGTGTATTGTGCTTGGGTGCTGAGCTGAGTGTTGCTGCCACTGATGGTGGAAGACATGGAGTCAGAACGCTCATGGCTGAGAGATCTTGATCTGTTCAGGCTGCCCATGTGAGATGGAGACCGGAGCTCTGCAGCACACATGGAAGGAAACATTGTTTATTAGTAAGAGACAATCGTAATTATCTATGAAAATCAGATTACAGCAAATTAAGGCATCAAGGGACTAGCATTGTTTGCTTCAAGCTGGTTTGCATTCTTTTACAAGTCAATATGAGGGCAAGCTTGAAGCAGGTGGGCAGGAGGTCAACTACAGATCAAATGCACCAGTCAATGGATTTGAAATGCTTTCTGAAGCATCTTAAACTGATGTCACCAAGGCAAGACCAAAAAACCAAACCAAAAAACACTTGCCCATGTACAAAAGAAACTATTTTAAATTGTACAGAAGGTTCACCAGTCTAAGTGTTTGTTTATATGCCTCAAACTGTGCTGGCCCACGGAGGTTGACAGGTACAAGCTGTTTTTCAGACAGTAGGTTGAATGGAGGAGAAAATGTTAGAATCTGTCAGCCCGATTTTCTATTGTTTTTTGCACTGGTGTCAGAGGAGAGGAACAAGAAATGATTGGGTATTAACACAGACCGCAATAAATACCTGACATTAAGCATGGTATAGTCTACACACACACAATGAGAACAGATTTCCTCTTACAATGTTCAACCCAGATTTTTTTTTAAGCCGGGTGGGCAGAAATTGTAGATGGGTAGCAGCCCCTGTATGGTGACCCAACTCTTCAGTAACTACCCAAAAACAGCCTGGTGTTTACTGAAAAGTGCCGGGTGGTGCGCCCAGCTAAAAGGGGCCGGGGAGAACACTGCTCCTATACTCTTAAGACGCCAGAGACGAACAGTTAAGATTCAAATCTGACACGTAGCAAGGGACAAAACAGACACGTGATGGAACTTTGCTATGCATACATAATATCATCCATTAAGTGTTCTCGCCGGCTTCTTTTAGCTGGATGCACCGCCCGGCACATTTTAGTAGCCTTCCTAGCTTTTTGGGTGGTTACTGATAAGTTGGATCCAATACAGGGGCCACCACCTGCCTACAGCTGCCTCCTACCCAGCTTAAAGGAAATTTCTGGGGAGAATACTAAAGTACTTTAAGTCTTTTTTGAAAAGTTCAAAAGGTACATTTTACTTTAGATCAACTTTAAATCCATTTGCTTTTTTTTGGATTCAAAATGGATCGGAAGTAAAAAATGTGCCCATGGGCATCTCTGAAGGCCCATCTGAAAACAGATGACATTGACAATCTCATACTTACATTACTGGGTGTCAAGCACAGATTTCTGTACAGCTGATGAGCAAAGTAAAATCTCACAAAAATAAAAAAAAAAACTGGAAAAGAACTACTGTGCATCATCCATGCATGGCGACCATCAAAGACCATAGACTGTGCAATATTTTTTTAATTTTTTTTGAGATGAGTTTACACCTGACAAAAGGACTAAGGTCACAGACAAATACATAAAACAAAAAGGGGGCACAGACCTATTACCCCACTTACCTCACTGGCTGCCATTTAGAGATTTTGCACTGTACATATGTCACTCCTGGCAGCTTGTTTGTAAAGGAAGCTTTTATTTCCCAAGCACCACTCTGCAAAGTAATAGAAGTCAGAAAAACCTCATACATTTTAATGAGGTCAGCGACTTCTATAACAGTGCTAAGAGACTGACTTCTATGCAAGTGTCAGATGAGAATGTCAGAGGTAAGTAGCGGTATTTAAATATTGAGACCACAGACTAAGATACTTGCACAGCAGCACAAACTGCTCTGTCAGATAGGAAATACAGAGATTACATTCAAAGGAAATGTTTTTTTAATGTGTCTTCATTACTTGTGTTTAGCAGGTGGGTGCTTTCATTTGCCAAGACGATGACCTGATGGACAATCTTTGCCCCTCATGCACATCACCCAGGGATGTGTTACAGATAAATCTACAGGAAAGCAAAATTAAACTCACACAGCAATATAAATAAATGTATTGCCTGCAGCTAAAATCCAAGACTAAAATCGGATATCTGTTAGTATCCTTCTCTCTCCGATGATTTGTAGCTGGATACACAGTTGCTGCTGTAATTCACTGCAATCTTTATAAAGGCAGACACAAAATTACGGGTGTGCCATGATCATCATCAGTTGGACTGGATAAGTGAAGCTACTTAAGCTGGAGATTCGGTTGCCAGCTCCAAACCCTACAAAAGTCAATCAGAGTTATAAATTGCTTGATAGTTTAGCAACACAAACCTTATGTTGACTACAATTCACTTTTTCGCAGCAACAAAAATCGCAAAGAGAAATTTTGTAGCTCCAACAAAAAAAAAAAGTGCAACAGGGGCCTACCACCCACTGGTATGACATGCGCCAATCAGCCAAAACAATAAAACTGATCTACTTGGTATTGTGTAGGGCCCCTAGTGCCACCAAAACAGCTCTAACCCATGGAGGCATGGATGCCACAGGACCTTTAAAGGTGTCCTGGGGTAGCTGGCAGCAAGGTCAGGATTCTCCCCAGATTTTTTTGTAAGCTGGGTGGATAGAAGCTGTAGGTGTATTGTGGCCCTGTATTGTGACCCAACTTTCCAGTAACCACCCAAAACCAGCCAGATGATTACTGAAAAGTTCTGGGTGGTGCACCCAGCTTAAAGTGTCTGGGAAAAACACCGAGGATGTTGGCTAAAGATCAATAAAAGCAAAACTAAATACTAACATTAAAAAATTGCAACCCGACAGGTCTTTTTTTTAGCAGAATGGAAAGACAATGTTCTTTCTGCTGTAAAATAACTTTACCTGCCCAATCGCAATTTTTTTTCCCCCACTCACCTATCCGTGTTCCTTTGTGGGCACCGCCATCTTCTTCTGCTCCTCTTCCAGATTCATGATCCTCGGCCATCTTGATTACAGGGAGGATATTTCCTGTCCTTTCTGCAATAAAAATCCTGCCTGATCAAACTATAGTTTGTTCCACTTTAAGTGATTATGCCTCTGCCAGCCTGCCTTCTTCCCATAGTCTAGCCCACATAATCTCAAAAAACAAAAACAAAACATTCATCAGATCACATTCTTTCAGCCCTGATCTGATGCTTACATACCCACGGCATGCTGTAATGCGCTGTGCGTTCCAACACCTTTGTCACTGGCAACGTTCAGCTTTTTCAGCAAAAGCTATAATAGTTTTGTTGGATTGGACCACATGAACTAGCCACAGCCCGCCATGGGCATTAATAAGCTTTAGGTGCTCATGTCCCCGTCACTTGTTCTTCCTTACTACACTTTTGAGAAATACAACCCCCTGCATACCATGGACACCCCGCAAGACCGGCTATTTTAAAGATGCTCCAATCCATCGTCCAGTCGTCACAATTTACCCCTTGCCAGGGTTACTCAAATCCAAACATGAGTGACTTCATTTCATGCTTCCAACCAACCACCTTCAAGAACTGACTGTTTACTTCTTACCCCATATATCCCCCTCTTGGGTCAGGGTCATCCCTTTAAAAAGGGAATGTTTTTGACCAATCACCATTTTCTTATAAATGTGCCAAATTAAAAGCCCAGATAAATCTTTCTATTTGGTAATGCATTTAGAATAAATTGAGGGCTTCCCTAATTTTTTTTTAGTAGTATATTTTAGTAGCAAATGTTAAAATAGCCTGGGCTGGCATCACACTAGATAGCGGAACCACTGATAATCCGGGTCTCAAGCCTTTTGGCGGGCCCTCTGCTCAGTGTTATAATCAACAGCATTCACAAGCTCTGAGCAGTATTGAGAAGCAGCCCAGCTCTGCAATGTTCTGTTTGTGCAGGGTATTTAAACAAAAAACAAAACAAAGACACACAAAGTCCACAGTTATAGATTAGGGTTTTGCAGCAATATTTAAGGCAGATTCAGTTGATGTAAAGAAAACAAAATCCTTTTTCCACATACACGTTGCCAAGAATCATTGGAAGGGATACCATATAACGCTAGGTATACACTATGCTTTTTTTCCTGTTCAAGTGATATTAGGATTGACATAATTTGCAAACAAAGGTTTGATGCACCCCATCCAATAAGTCAAGAAATAACTAAAACAGCTTTTCAAAAAAAAAGTGTTCCAGTGCAATAAAGCAGCCTGGCCTGATGAAGTTTCGGGTGACAAATGGGCAACAAAAAAGCGATTTGACATTTTAGTCCAAGTTAATCAGCTATTACCAAAATGTGATGTTCCTGCCACAGATAACCAACCTGTATTGCATATTGTATGACAAGCATAATGGAAGGTGGTGGGGACCAGTGTGAGACGACATGTAAAAGAGGAAAAGGAATGTAGAGTAAGCGGATAATTATGTAAAGGAGTGTGGATATCAAGATGGCCAGGGTGGGATGTGCAGTAAACAGACATTAAATGTAGTGTAAATTGAGGGAAAATGTAGTGTAAGCAAGATCGGGCAGGGGTGACATAAGCTGACCGCAGAAATGCAGCACCTGGGCAGGCTAACGCCAATGTGGGGAGCAGAGATTGCGATCTTTATCCCCATTATATGCACTGCTACCACCTGGTTCTCAACTAGTGGCTTCGAGTGGCTTTTTAGCAGGTGAAGCAGCCATGGAAGCTGGAAATGTTTACTAGAAGGCTGACAACATCCTGGGGGTTATGTGAGGCCTGCATGTGTGCAGGAAGTTATCTCTGCCAACAACTGCTAGTACAGAATGACAGGTGGAGAGGTAGAAGTGAACACATTCAAGCCCACTTGAATCCGTTTTAGATTCAGAGGCAGCTTTTTTTTTTTCTTTTTGCAGGGACCCGATATAGAATTGGTAGGCACCGATGCAAAAAAGGGAAGAGCTAGAGGGGATTTGCAATCTTGTATAGGTGGTGAGCTTACCAGAATAAAGGAGCAATAGCTCTGTTGCAGTGGTGAGGACCTTACCACAGGTTACAAGAAGTGGAGGGGATGAGTTAGCAAAGAGCTGGAATATGGAGGTGGCGAATCCAAGGCAACAAGGTGGGAAGTTGGGACCAGTGGATGTATTGGCAGGATAGAAGCATCATAAAAGGGTGTTTATAAACAGGAAATAAAGCAGTGTACGGGCAGGTGACTGGGAAGGAAAGTAGACACAGGCTACGTACATACATTTAATATCGCTCAATCTTTGACGATCCTGTCCATCGACAAAAGACTGAACGAGCACTGTACATACAGGGATATTCTGCTCTTTGGAAAGGGGAGGGGGGAGAATGACAGATCGATACCCTGCTGCGATCTGCCCCTTTCATTTCCATTAAGATTGTTCGTGGATCCACCAGGACCGATCCATGAAGGACAATCGCTGTAAACATGCCAGATTCTCGACTGATACTGGCCCTGAGGCGATTATCAGACGACAATCATCTGACGTGTGTACGTAGCCTTAGAAGACAGGAAATAGGTCAGGGGAATGAACTATATCTTCTTCCTACAGTGTAATTACAGTGCTAATAGAAAGAATGAGTCACCACCAAAAATCCTTCAGTGGTAAAATGAAACCCTCACTTAGCCATTCATCCCCCCCAATAATGAGGTAAAACCGAGCAGAGAAATTTTACTAAAACTTATTTTTCACATTATTAGTCAGTGTTCTCACCAGCCTCTTTCAGCCGGGCGCACCACTAAACGGGTGGCTACTAAAGAGTTTGGTCACAATACAGGGGCTGCCTCCTACCTACAATTTCTTCCCAAACTGCTTCAAAAATGTTTCTGGGTTAAACACAGTTAAGGACGTGAAGGATGCACAAACAGTGGACCAAACCATTACAGGTCATGGGTTATCATAAACCTTTGTAGTAAACGCTGCATGCAACATTAAAGCCCTCAGAATTAGTCATAAGAGAACTCCAATCCTGTCAGGTTCAAGTGATGAATACACCTTGCATATTAATACATGCACATCAGCAATGTCACCTATTCTTCAATACTACACAGGTATGGGATTAGTTCACCACGTATTACACACCACCCAAAAGTCACTTCAGAAGAGTGTGTAAATGGCGTGCACACATTATACATGCATGTAGATTATTACCTGCTATCCTTGAAAACAGAGACCCCCTTTTAGGAGGACGGGCAGGAGCTGGTAGAAGGTGGAAAGAGAAGACATGGGGAAATGAGGAGGAGGCAGCACTTACTAGGATTTGCATTCCATCGACACCTCATTTATTAAGCTCTAAAAAGAACCTCTTCTGTTATGAGCAACCGACTCCTCTATCCATCTTCTATATTGCAGCTTAAACAGATTTTATTCTTTAAATACTTTAATAAAAGAGGTGCACGGACAGACACTGCCACCTTATTTCCCACTATTTCCAGTGTGTCCCCATACATTTCCATAGACCTAGTACGCTGTAGCACTTTATTCTTAGAAAGAAAAATGAATGGACAACTTGTGCCAGAAAAAAGAATGGTTTGTATTGCCAACAGCAATCAATATTCCTATTCCTTTTCTCTCACACATTGGCAGCATGAACACACAAAGTTGTCTAGAGAGTTGTTCTTGTGCAGGAATTTGTATCAGTGATCCAGGTGTGTAAAAGAAATACTCACCACTTGTTGAAGGTGTACTTAAAGCCATGACACCATAACAGGAGAAAGCCCCAGACTCAAATTTCATATTCTCTTTGCCAGCTTCTACTTCAACTTTCCCCTGAATGAAAAGAAAACAGATTAAAGCTGTACTGCCCCACGATTCAGCTGTCAATTTACAAATATTCCCAAACAATACCAAGATCACCATTCTCCAACCTGCAAAACAAGGATAAAGTAGTCGGCTATCTTGTTGCGTTGGTATAAGTAGTGGTCCGGTGACTTCTTGTCATCCTCATTATAATGAAGCTCCTGCACCACATCCGGGTATTTGAGGAGACGTAAAAGTGTCTTCTCTGAAACCAAGCTAGTTGCAAACAGTGGTACCTCTGCAAAAAGAGATGGGGACTGGGGTCAGAAAAAAATCACAACGTGGGAGTAAGAATAAACCTACTATAGAGGGGGAAAGAATTGGGGTAAGGTATATTTTCACCTGTGGATAAGAACCGGTGTGCAGCAAGCAACAGCTGAGGGGAGATTTTAACTCTCAATTCGTGCTCTGGGTCTTTAAAGACAGAGAAATCTTTTTTGTCTTGACGGCGGCCAACGCGTTTCTTACTGCGATTGTCAGCTGTTGGGGCAAGGAGGATACAAAGTCAGATTTATTGCAGTAAAAGACAATCAGGACGACAAATAAAAATAGGGGATACAAATCATTT
Source organism: Pyxicephalus adspersus (assembly GCF_032062135.1). Taxonomy (NCBI): domain Eukaryota; kingdom Metazoa; phylum Chordata; class Amphibia; order Anura; family Pyxicephalidae; genus Pyxicephalus; species Pyxicephalus adspersus. Next base: position 158,104,266 of record NC_092859.1, read on the forward strand.
AAATCTACTGACTGCATCGGACTTCATATTGTGATTTCATATTTCACTATTTAACTTATCCACACAAAAACATCTGGCATGAATTTGTATAATCACCATGTTCACTAGAAGATAATAAAGTGAATTAGTGAAGTCTGAAATATGGGAGCTGCCATTGATCATGTCAGGTAAAGGAACCAGGGTTGGCACTACACAGTAAGCCCATGACCTGCAGTGTTCTCCCCAGGCTCTTTTAGCTGGGTGCACCACCCGACATTTTTCAGTAACCACCTGGCTGTTTCTGGGTGGTTACTGCAAAGTTGGGTCAGGGCTGCCGCCCACCTACAGCTTCTTCCCACCCAGCTTAATAAAAAATTCTGTGGAGAATTACTGGACCTGGAACAGGTGTGCATGCTTGGAGGGTTTAGGTAGAAAAGGTTTGGGGAAGGGTGGCAGAGAAAATATAACTTCAGTGTCCATGTGGAGAAGTAGCATTATCAGTTCCTGCAAAAGCAAGAAGACACCAGACACAGAAGACTGGAACGACATGGCGGCAAAGCAGGGTGAATGTGGAGATCTGGCAACCTCACAATATTGGAGGTGAATCCAGGCAGAGGTACAGGTGTAACAATTTGCCAATTGTGGCAAATGCAGGTCGACCCACTATGCCGTTTTATAATGCAGGTGGACCCACTATGCGTTTTTTTTTATGTCTTCATTATTTAGAACTACGACCTCCCAATATATTATGTGACACCTCTAAATTAAAGGACCATTTCCACCTACAGGTTTCTCCTAGTCCTTGCACATACTTGTTGATCCTTTCAGTACATTCTACCTGATGCTGCTTCTTGTGCTAGTATGACAGCTATGCTGCACTGTTCTCTCAATTCACAGCAGAGTAGTCACTCTCATATAGGTGATGTCTGCAGGCACTATAATGCAGTGGGGGAATGTTGCAGTTCTTATTGGGCTGCTACACCAGACTACCAATCAGCACCTGGCATGCTGCTTATTGGATTGACAGGACTGACTGGTGCTGAAATCCTCCGACTGATCTGCAGTGTCTGGGAGGGGAAGCTTTTGGGACAAATGAAGCATACACAGAATTTATATAGCACCAATATATTGCACAGTGCTGTAAATTAAATAGGGGTTGCAAATGACAGATAAAGACAGTGACACAGGAGGAGAAAAGGACCCTGCCCTGAAGAGCTTACAATCTAGGAGTTTACTGTATACATTGTCATACAGAAGCCTTTCGCTGCAGTTTAGGAATATCACTTGACCACCCAGCCACAGATGATCTACTCCAGCTTCTGACACATTGTATGTAAGCAAAACACAATAAAGGGAACACCAATCGGCAAAACTAATAAGCAGTGCAGTAATCCAATGTCTAAAACTGTTCCTACTAAAAGCCAGCCCTGTCTGATCTCCTGAAATCAAAGATGAAAATTCCTTTACAAAAGAATCGTGACAGCAAGCAAAACATCTGTTCAATCTGCTAATCCTTCCTATTGCAGCTAAGCAATCTTCTGTTCAGGGACTGAGAAAATCTTAAGAGAAACGAAACAAATAAAGAAAAAATCTGCTTCTAACTCCAATGCCTTTTCTGTTTTTAAAGGAAAATAGTCTGCTCAAATATATTATATACACACAACATGCGATGTCTGATATTTCTTTAGACCGCCTTTAGCTATGATTGCTGCATGCATTTGCCGGTATATCATTTCGATAATGCAATGTCATTACATTTATTTCTGCATTGATTTCCCCCCAGAAACACTGCTCCATGAGCTACTCATTCATAATTTGAGCCGGGTGAATCCTGGCATTGTTATCTTGGAATATGCCCGGCCATCAAAAAAAGATCCAAATAAATAGGGATTGTAAAAGACAGACAGATACAGACAATGACACAGGAGGAGGAGAGGACCCTGCCCAGAGGAGCTTACAATCTAGGAGGTGGGGGAAGTATCACACAATAGGAGGGGGATATGGAATGGTGGAGTAGTGAGGGTTTAGGAGACAGAAGAAGACGGGTAGGTGAGGTTGAAGCGTTGGGTTTGGAGGGTTCTTTTAAATGAGTAGAAAGTAGGAGCAAGCCGAACAAGAAGACCATTCCAGAGAGTTGGGGCAGCTCTAGGAAAGTCTTGGAGCCATGCGTGCGATGAGGTTAAAAGTGAGGAAGTCACCAGTAGGTCATTGAAGGAGCGAAGAGAGCGAACAGGTAGGGGTGGATTTTGAAAATGTTGCAAAGGTGAAAGTTACAGGACCTGGAAATGTTCTGAATATTACTGGGTGAAATAGAGTTTGCCATTGCTGACTTTCTTGGCACCTTGTCAGTGGCCTGCACCACAGGGCTAGCAACGACCAGCATTTGCAGATTTGACAGTGGGCGGCATTGAGTAGTACTGAACCACTCACTATCACCACCATTCCTTCTCCCAGGATCCCAGACAGAATCTCCCGAGGCAACGGTTCAGTGCCGTGAAAAAGCTGTAAGCACATTGCAACCTCACCGCCAGTCTGAATATAACCTTACCCTTCACATCAGATGCTGCATTTCTGCATAGACAGATTGCTACCATTTCTCTCAGTCCTGCACAGTTGACATCGCAAATGATTTTATTGAACAAAAACAAAAGAAAATGGTAGTTTGTGCTGCTACACCAGCTAAAGTCTGACCTAAGATGACAAGTTTGCTGGCTGCCAGAAATATTGTAGGAATTTTACAGAGTTTGCCCGATTTAAAACAACAGACCATCCGGTAGATCTGAGAGGATCAGCAAATCACAATCTTTGTGTTGCAATACCAGGAGCCCAAATATAGCCTGAAATATGAATGCCCCTGGGTGCATATATAATTGATAACTCTACATAAAAACATCAGAACACATAATGGCCTTGCTCTAAAGTGAACAGAAACACACGGAGGGGTTCTGCATTGCCTCATAGAAGTCTATAGGCATGTAATATACTCTTGAACAAGGTCAACTGCAGGTCCACAATGATTTGTGACCGATGACATTTCGCCAAGCTGAGCATGAGCAGCTCACCGTTGGCTGCGTTGACACTCGGCAAAACCCGGCTTCCTTTGCGGCTGCCTAAGCATGGCCAAAGAACGGAATGCCTAGGATAAGGGAGAAGATAGCAGTGTCTGCAACGGGACGGGGACAGGTGAGTATCCCCGGGGTTTAGTTTTGCTTCATTCTCAGATTTGAAATTGATTTGATTGTCTTGCAGTAAACAAAGAATGAGGTAGAGAGAGGGGTTTCTTTTTGGCAAGATAGATTATCAAAGTTGTGAATATTTACAAAAGGTTTTAAATGGGCAGCACGGTGGCTCAGTGGTTAGCACTCTGGCCTTTGCAGCACAGGGTCCCAGTTTTGAATCCTAGCCAGGACTATCTGCATGGAGTTTGTACGTTCTCCCTGTGTTTGTGTGTGTTTCCTCCGGTTTCCTCCCACATTCTAAAAACATGTAGTTAGGTTAATTAGCTTCCCCCCCAAAATTAACTTTAGACTGTAATAAAGACATATGACTATGGTAGGGACATTAGATTGTGAGCTCCTTTGGGGGACAGCTAGTGACATGACTACGGACTTTGTACAGCGCTGCATATTATGTCAGGGCTATATAAATACTGCGTCAACGAGTCCTCTTTATTTGTACATGAACGGAGTCAGTGAACACAAAGGTTTCTTTGTTTGTGTAGCATGTATAATGTATTGTTTATATAATAACATTTGTTCTTTCTTACCAGATTCCAGCATTGCTACTACAAGGGCAATAAACGTTTCAAGGGACAATAAGGAACTTACTGTAAAGATCCGACTCATCCAAGATCTCAGATTTAATAATTTCTTCAATGACATCTTCAAGGGTTACCAATCCCAAGACCTCGTAGAATGGATCCCCCTCGCCTTCGCTGTTTACCTTCTGTACGATGGCCAAGTGAGATTTTCCTAGGAGAACAATAAGCAAATCATTTCAACACAGATCTGCAAAGACTCGTGTAACATCTCAGAATATCTTCCACAATATACAGAGATTAATACAAATTTGGAGCCAAGAAAAGTAGGCACAGTGCCCAAAACTTCCAAAGTCCAGCTATCATACATGGAGTGACGGTAGGAAAACACAGGGGGTCACCTGACCGGCTGTCATACGTAATGGTTATATTGTTTTACAGCGTCAAAGCCCCATTAAACCTGAAATTGAATGGGATAACCAATTCTAATAGCAATCAGTTTGATAAGCGAATACAAGCTGTGTGACGTGGAGAACCGAATACTTGTTTCATGAGCCAGATCGTGCTTGCACACTGCATTAAAGTCATTTCTCCCACATCTCAGTCCTTTGAATGGTAGCAGTTGTCACCAGGTGACTTCTAAAGTATGAAGAAAAATGAGACCCTAGACTACATTTTTAGGCACGAGATTGGAAATCATTTCTACATATGAAGGTGGAACTTACAAAAAGTAGGTGGTAAGCAACTTTAAGTTCCACTTCCACAAACGCTTTCTCAGGCCAGCCATTATTACAGGAAGGGGCAGGCGATGTCCCTTCTGTAAGGTGTCTTACCTGCCTGACTGGGTCTGGGTTTCTGGCGTCAAATAAGATAGTGGCAACCTGTGATGTAGCCTGGGTTTGGCTATGCTTTAAGACCTTGATTTGGAAACTAGAAAAAGCACAAAAGGCTTTCAGTCTGCACAGCTACACAATATTATTTTTAAACAGGATTTTTATAGCGCCAACATATTACGCAGCGCTGTACAGTAAATAGGGGTTGCAAATGACAGACGGAAACAAACAGCAGGGGGAAAGGACCCTGCCCAGAAGAGCTTACAATCTAGGAGGTGGGGGAAGTATCACACGATAGGAGGGGGATATGGAAATGGTGGGAAGTAGTGAGGGTTTAGGAGACAGAAGACGACAGGTAGGTGAGGGTGAAGCGTTGGGTTTGGAGCGCTCTTTTAAATGAGCAGAAAGTACGAGCAAGCCGAATAGGACGAGGAGACCATGCCAGAGAGTCGGGGCAGCTCTAGAAAAGTCTTGGAGCCGTGCATGTGATGAGGTTATGAGTGAGGAAGTCAGTAGTAGTTCACTGGAGGAGTGAAGAGAGCAGATGGGGGGGATTTT
>NC_092859.1:158110043-158113434 GCF_032062135.1 Pyxicephalus adspersus
CCAATCCACGTTTTCGATTTTATAAATGAGCCCCATTGTTTTATAGGCCACCCAGACAGTGCACACAACAAGTCACCGTTCCCTTGCAGATTTGTGGCTTGCCCGGGTCACCATATCCGCCACATTTATAGCACTGAAATTCCAGTTATTGTGAAAGGCAAATACAGAGATAATTAAAATGACAATTGTGCAACAGTTGGGATGACAAGAATACAATGTGTGCAGTATGCGTAGGATATAAATTGCGTACTTTGTGCCAGGCTGGGAATTACACAATGACAGTTAATTACATACTTGAAGATCTCCCCTTTATCCCTTGATTAAATGGGTTCAGGTAGAAATGATTTTTGGACCAGGAGGACGGGGCGGAGGAGGGAGTCTGATGCTGCCAGCTCCATTGTGTACACAAGGTCAGATGGTTGCATCAGACTAAACACTTCTGTGCCTGTTTGAAGAACATAAGCTATTAGAAGGATTCTCCTCGTGGCGTCTTGTTATAAGAGATAGGAGGACATTACTACAAACCCAGCATTTGAATTAAATATGTTTATTATTCAATAAAAGTCATAATAAAAATGGAGGATTAGCTTCCTTTCCAAACGGCATATTTCTTCAAAAAAAAGAGAAGAAAGACTACACCAAAACCAGGTAGGGAGAAGATGTAAGTGGGTGGTGGTCTCTGTATTCTGACCCAACTTTTCAGTATCAACCCAAAAACTGAAAAGTGCCGGGTGGTGCGCCCGGCTGCAAGGGTCTGGGGTGAAAACAGATAACTGAACAACAGCTGAACATCATCGCTGAAAACTGAAATGAAATGTTCAGATTCAAATATTCCCCATTGGCGGTCTCAATCTGCTTAGAGCGGACCTTCCACTACAATGGAAAATGCTCTGAGATGGTTCAGGTCGGCTCCCACCCTTTTCTCCAATTAATCACTATAAGTTGGTAAAAAGCACCTGCAAAGGGTAAAGTAAAAATAATACTTACCTTACAGTCTTCATTGGACTGACATCCTTGCCTTCTTGGGAAATAGATTAATATTATTACTACTACTGCACAGTATTTATATAGCGCCGACATATTACGCAGCGCTTTACAAAGTCCATAGTCCTGTTACTAGCTGTCCCTTAGAGGAGCTCACAATCTAATGTCCCTAATTATCACAGTCTAAGGTCAATGTTGGGGGAAGCCAATTAACCTAACTGCATGTTTTTAAAATGTGGGAGGAAGCTCACACAAACACGGGGGGAACCTGCAAACTCCATGCAGATGTGTTGTGGCCGAGACTCGAACTTGGAACTCAGCGCTGCAAAAGCCAGATTGCTAACCACTGAGCCACCATGCTGCCCATTTAAACCCTTTAGTAAATATTTACAACTTTGATAATCTAGCTTGCCTAAAAGAATTCTTTGTTTACCGCCCCTAAACAGGCCAAATCCTACAAGACGACACTCCGGTCCATTCAAGAGCTCACCTGCTGTGGCTCTATTCAAAAGGTTGGAGACATCATCCTCACCTAGACGCTCCAGGTGTAACACGGATACAGAAGTATCATTTTAGCTTGACACGTCTGTTCCTCACCTACATATAGTGGCGGTTAAAGAAGCCAGAGGGGACCAGCTAACAAAAGCAGATCTTCCATTTCAGTGCATGAATGTAAGCTCTAAATAATGGACAGCTTTGGATTGATAAAGCGATGTTTATCACAGGCTCTGTAATCGCCACTTGATCTTAGAGCTTTTTAATGCAAGGTAGTGACATCATAGCTGTTGGGAGGTGCTGTGCATGGCTTCCTAAAAACATAACAGCACCCTGTCTGAGTATTTCTCTCAGGATCCCTTAGCCCTGTTGCAAGCTGCGGGCTTAGACTTTGCAAATATCAAAATGACTTGACAAGGTAGATGACAGTCTGGAGGAATTGGGGTTTCAGCAGGCAAACTGGCTTTGCATGCAGACATTATCCAAACAGGACTTTAAGTCACTTTAAAATACTGTTATGAATACTTTCTTCCATTTTTGTTATGAATGTCAGAGCATCCCAGGAACTCCTAAACAAGGGTGGCTCCATTGGCAAATACCAACTTATTCTGTGACTTTTTAATGCCAACACACAAAGTTCAACCCGGAATATTTGCTCTGAAGCTTGGAAGGACAGACCAAGTATGTGATGGCAGCTCTAGGTGTCATGGTCACTTATGAGGAGTGCATTATCCTCAATATTCTCCCCAGATTTTTTTTCTAACCGAGTGGTGACCCCTGTATTGTTAGCCACCTTTACAATAACAACCAAAAAACAAGCAGGTGGTTACTGAAAAGTTGGGTTACGATACGGGGGGGTACCCAGTCTTATCAGATCTTTTAGCATATTATAGTCTTGGTGCACACAGAGCGAGTCCAAAAACTCCCATCCTGCATGCTTGTTCCAGGATAGGATTACCTAGTAGTACTGCCAGGGTTGGGATGAAAGCTCTGCAGCCTCAATCTTTCAAGAGGTAAGTTGGGTACTGCAGTTCCCATCTTCAGATCTCTATAACAAAGGCTGGTTTGTTCACTTTAAAATGAAGCAATCTATTGATTCAGATGAGGAACCTAATAGAAATGGTATTCTGAAAACAATGCTTCACAGATACAAATTATAAAACATTTCTACATCAGGAGGATAAATAAAGCCACAGATGAGAATTGGCTAACAGAGGACACTCACCCTTCTTAAACTCCTCAAGAACAGCATCCAGTTTGGTGTCGCTAAACACAAAGTGGACAGGGTGACTGTAGAAGCGAGTAATGGTGCTCAATGGAGTGCAGTCATCTGGGTCTACAAAGGCCAAATCTTTCACATACAGAATGTCCACGATGTTGGAGCGTTCATTTTCATATACAGGTATACGAGTGTAACCGCTCTCCATGATGCTGGACATAGTGTTAAAGTCTAACACAGCATCACTGGGGAGCATAAAGCAGTCTTCCACCTTGGTCATCACATCCTCCACCGTCTTGGTACGTAGCTCTAGAGCTCCCTGAATAATATTCATCTCTTCACGGACCAGACCACTATACGGCTCAGTAACCTGCAACATAAGGGGACACGTTAAATGTAGAGGTAAAAATAACAAGACGATGCAAATGGAAGACTACAATGCCCACTACTTGAATAGCTACTTCCGACACCGGCAATCAGCCATAGGGCTCGCCCCCTCCCGCTCCGGCCACCAGTCATAGGGCTCGCCCCCTCCCGCTCCGGCCACAGGGCTCGCCCCCTCCCGCTCCGGCCACAGGGCTCGCCCCCTCCCGCTCCGGCCACAGGGCTCGCCCTCTCCCGCTCCGGCCACAGGGCTCGCCCTCTTCCGCTCCGGCCACCAGCAACATGGGCTCGCCCCCTCCCGCTCCGGCC
>NC_092859.1:158113567-158141225 GCF_032062135.1 Pyxicephalus adspersus
CGCTCCGGCCACCAGCCACAGGGCTCGCCCCCTCCCGCTCCGGCCACCAGCCACAGGGCTCGCCCCCTCCCGCTCCGGCCACCAGCCACAGGGCTTGCCCCCTCCCGCTCTGGCCACCAGCACCAAGGCTCAACCCCCTCTCGTTCCGGCCACCAGCACCAAGGCTCACCCCCCTCTCGTTCCAGCCACCAGCACCAAGGCTCACCCCCCTCTCGTTCCAGCCACCAGCACCAAGGCTCTCCCTCTCTCGCTCTGGCCACCAGCGCCAAGGCTCGCCCCCTCCTGCTCCCGGCCACCAGCACAAAGGCTTGCCCCCCTGGCGGTTAGGCCATCAGCGCCAAGGTTTGCCCTCTCCCGCTTCGGCCACCAGCACCAAGGCTCGCCCCCTCCTGCTCCGGCCACCAGCACCAAGGTTTGATCGCCCTTCCCCACCCTCGCCAAAGTTTGATCGCCCGCCCCCTCCCACTCATCAGCGCCAAGGTTTGATCGCCCGCCCCCTTCCACTCATCGGCGCCAAGGCCCGCTTGCTCCCTCCCTGCCCCCAGCGCCAAGGCTCGTTCGCTCGCCCCGTCCCTCCCGCTCCCTCCTGGCCACCAGTGCTGAGGGGATGCTTCTCCCAATACCCACAAATCTGACCACCAATGTAAGCGGAGACTTCCCATGACACACTATTATAAAGAAGCATTACACTATTCATGGTCTGTTTTTTTTTTTTCATAGCCGTTATTTGTTTCAGTTAACATAAAATGTTGTTGTATAGAGCAGCCCTGACATACAGCTAGAGTTCCCCAAGACCTGAAAGCTATTTCATGGGTTTGTTCTGTGTTTAGATAAGCAGTCTTTGTAGTGCTTACCAAATAGTCTTCATTACAAAGCTCAATCACCTGGCAAGCACAATGAGTTGGCACAATACACCAACAGACAGAAAGATTATGAGTGCAAAGAATGCATGAAACAGAAGGGTACCAGATCTGACTCTTGTGTCTTATCACCACAGACGGAGCCGGGGACTAAGAATAGTCTGCCTCAAAGGGAATCCACAGACTGGAAACATTCACTCGCCTCTGTATACTGCATGCTCACTTCAAAACAAATGTGGCATGGGAGAATATTGGGGGTGCCAGTGTTGACCCACATGTGAAAATACCATTCGCCTGGTTGTTTCCAGCTCCGATTCTCTAAATCACCGACCTATAATAAGCATGCAGCAAGACAAGACACAGCGACTTATCTGCAACCATCACAGGACAGCGGTTCAGACTGAAGTTCAGCAAGTCAGCATGACAGCCAGGAAAATGCAACTTTGTAGGAGGGAAGTTCAGCAAAGGAAGTCTACCAAGTTACCTTCACTACAAATGTCATGTGAAACATGGAGGCCGTTACAGTCCCCTCCTCTAAAAACCAACACACCTGGCTGTTATTCTGGTCCTCTTGCTTCAATGCATTCGAGTCCGATTTATTAAATCTCTCCAAGGTTGGAGAGGATACATTTTCATCAGTGAAGCTGAACAGCAAACCTAGAATGGATTTCTTCATAGTTATTTGCTAGCAAATGTTATGGATCCTTGACCAGATCCATTCCAGGTTTTCTGGATCACCCAAGTTCACTAATGAAAGTGTATCCTTTTCAGCCTTGGAGAGCTTTAATAACTCCGGACCATTGAAGGACATCTGTTTTTTCTGCAACTTTCCTGAAATGCTTACCTAGTTCAAGTCAGTAAGCTAAAAGTATGAATTCCAGAATCGGAACAGCAAATGTTTTATTCAATATCAAAAACATTGCGTCCACTTGGACATGATGGCTCCAGAAATGCTAAATATGGACTCCCGTGGGCACTGGTATAAGTGGCCATTAAATCAGTTTGTAAATTCTAACCTTCAACTTTCTTCTGGCAATGCCTCCTCTTCCACATCTCTATGTATTATTAATGTAGCTGGTGCGCATGTGTGGTATATGGGGGCAAATCATTCCCATGTGCACCCACCACCAGATATCGGGCATGCAAACCAAGCTGTATAGCCAGATTTATTTTTTGCTTGCATGCACACTAGGGCATGATAGGAGTTACTTTGTTTTTTATATTACATATATAAAGAATTTTTATTGCATTTTAATTTTTTATTGGCTCTTTTCTTAATTACCGTGAAGTTCCAAGGTCAGCACCAAGGCCGACATCTTGAGGGACTACAGGATTCTTATGACTTGCTATGCAGGTGGAGGGGGTCAGGAGGACAGAGGCTGGGACATTTAACACTGCAAGTTTAAACAACAACCAAGAAAACAAAAAAACTCAGGAAGAGCCTTTGGCCTTTTGACTCTGAGGGCCCAATGACTCTTTAGTGTTTCATTGCAGCACAATAATGCACACACAGGGTATAATAATTGTGATGTCAAAGCACCATAACAGGTGAAAAATGTGCATGACTTTAAGCACACCACAATGCATGCCGTGTACACTGTGGTGCACAAAGGTTGCGTAAGGCTCTATTGTACAATAGCAGGTGCATCAACACAACACATGAATGGGCCCTATGCCTTGCAACACAGATTGTCAAAAAACTCAAAACACCCAACATGACGTCTTTGGCCCCTGACTCTTAGGGGCGATTACTGCAGAGGTCACAATAACAAGGAGGTTTGCTGGCTCTAACTAGCAAATGCAGGGAACTCCCTGGCCCTTTTCAGTAAACACCCAGCTGTTTAGGGGTGGGTACTGATGAGTTGGGTCACCCGCCTATAATTTCATCCCACCCTGGGTTTAACATTGAAGTGCTTACTCAAACCTACCCTACCCCAGATGTATGCTAGGGTAGGGCAAGGGCATCCAATAAGGGTTGGCTACAGTATTCCCTCCTCCAGACTCCTTTAGCTGGGCGCACCGCATATTTGCAGAACTTCCAGCAAGCTTTGTTGACACCATGAAAGCTCTCTGTAGCTCCTGTTTAGTTTTTGACGGCCACCATATTAATGCTATCTGGCTGCAATGGGCAAGTTTTAGGTAAAGCTGCTGTTAAAAATGGCAGCAACCACATTACAAGCAGAATGGTCCTTCAAAATGATCTTTGGACATACAGAAGGTCCCACAGGCAATATGATCCACCAACACAAATGGGTCAGCAGCCATCTATAAACAGAGCCCAGTTTGGTCCGGGTCTACGCTTGGGTGGCAGAAGTAAAACTAACGTCGCTTCCAACAAGAGCTGTGAGCTCGGAATTCCTGCCAGCGCGCCACCACCAGAGCAGATTCCAATGGGATTTCCAACTCCTGTTGGGAAGCGACAGTCACCGGGAAGCATCCAAGACCACGGCCAACATGTCAACTCTGCTTACCAATGGCTTTTGGGTTGAGGCAGCAGCCCTTGGAAGCCCTGGAAGATCCACATTGAAGTCTTTAACAAAGCTGGTCAATGGAAGATTTGGAACTTAATTGGGTATTAGTAAAAGCTTGATGTTCACACAACTACGAGGAACTACAAAGCACTTCACGAGTCCCTCTTGGGATTATTTGTTGCCAAACCCAACCTCTAAATATGGTACTGGCCTCGTTGGATTATTCACACACCTTGAGCATCTCTAGAAGTTTCTCCCGTAGACGGTGCCATCTCCTGACCCAGTATGCAGTCCAGCTGACCAGGGGGAAGGTGGCCACCATGAATATACGAGTCAACCACAAAGTGTTGGCGCCCACGGCCAAGCCGGCTTAAAAAAATTAGTGGGTTTAACACTGAAGTGCTTACTCAAACCTAACTTACCCCACGGGTATGCTAGGGTTAGGTAAGGACATGCAATAAATGTTGGTTACAGTATTCCCTCCAGACTCTTTTAGTTGGGCGCACCGCCCGGCACTTTTCAGTAACCACCCAGCTCTTTACTGAAAAGTTGGATCACAACACAGGCCACCACCCACCTACAGCTAGTCGCCCACGCATTGCCAAACCCAACCTCTAAATATCGTCTCGTTGGATTATTCACACACCTTGAGCATCTCTAGAAGTTTCTCCCGGTTGTAGACGGTGCCAATCTCCTGACCCAAAATGCAGTCCAGCAGGCAGCTGATGGGATAGGCCACGGGGAAGGTGGCCACCATGAAGATACGAGTCAACCACAAAGTGTTGGCGCCCACGGCCAAGCCGTGTCGGGAGCACAGAGCTTGAGGGACAATCTCTCCCAGCACCACAATTCCTATGGTTGAGGCGGCGACGGCGGCGAGTCCGGAACCGATGAGCTCGTCCAGTAGGGTGGTGAGCGTGGTGTTGACCAGCACGTTGCCTAGCAGCAGCGAGCAGAGCAGGTAGTTTCCCTGGCGACGGACCGGTTCGATCTTGGCGGCGTAGCGCCTTTCTCTGTCCGAGCCGCAGCGTTGCACCACCCGCAGCTCCATGGGGTCCAGGGCCATCAGTCCCAGGTTGAGGCCGCTGAAGATGCCGGACAGGGTGAGCAGAACCGCGATGACGATGGCTTGCAGCCAAATGGGCATGATGGGTTTGTGTTCCTCCAGGACCCGTAAGCGCCCGTCGGGGCCCGGGTGTAAAGTCCAGGGCTGCCCGGGGCCCCGACGCGTACACAGTGCATAGACCCGGAAGCTCTGACTCTTCCTCAGGGGCAGAACCTTCACCCCCACCAGGGCCGCGGTGCCCCCCGACTCCTCGCTGACATTCTGACCAATGGGATCCCTCACCAAGTCCCCGCTGTCCTTCACACAGCTGCTATTGTCCGGGGAGCCCGCCTCGGCCTCCGTGAAGGCCAGCAAGCCGCCGATATCAGGCCGCAGGTTCAGGCCATAGAAGCGGAGCTGTAGCCGGCTGCCTTCCGTCACCTCAAGCTCCCCGCTATCCGACAGCCCCGCGTGCCGGTCACAGCCCTCCAGGCGAAAGCCGAGGATGAGAGGGAGCTCCAGGGAGTGAGAAGGTTCCGTCTGAGAAGCGCAGAGCAACGGTAGGACGAACAGCGAGATCAAACCGGCCAAAGAGACACCCAGACCGGCCATAGCGTGCCTCACCTCACCGAGGCCACAGCCGGGTCTGCGACGCTGCGGCCACGCCCCCGTCACAGCTCGAAACACGCCTCCTCCTCCGGATAAGCCACGCCCCTTCTCTATGACTAAACTAGTTCAAAAACGCGACTCCAGGCTCTTTTTACATAACCACGGCAGAGTCACTGCTAAAACACGCCCCCTAATTTACTAAGCCACGCCCCTTCTCATATGACTAAACTGGTTAAAAAACGCGGATGAGGCTCTCTTTTACATAACCACGCCCCACCATCGCTCAAAACACGCCTCCTTTTTGGCCTTGTGACAACAAGTTACGCCCCCTGTACCTGTAAAAGAACCTAGTCAAAAGATTTTTACATAACCACGCCCCGTCACCGCTCAAAACACGCCTTCTCTTTGGCATTGTAACGCCGGGTCACGCCTCCTTTCCTTTAAAACAACCGAGGCAAAAGCTTAATTTACATAACCACGCCCAAAACACGCCTTTTTTTTTGGCCTTGTGACGCCAAGTCACGCCTCCTATACCTTTAAAACAACCGAGGCAAAAGCTTTATTTACCTCGCATTACCTCGCCCAAAACACTTCTCGCCTTGGGGATTGACAAGAAACCACGCCCCCTTTTCATGTGTATGAAAACCGCGGCAGATACTTTATTTACATAACCAAACCCCATCACTATTTAATACACACAACCCCTTTGGCCTTGTGAAGCTAAGCCACGCCCTCCTGTCTAAAATTTTAAAACCACAGACGTTTACATAACAACGCCCCAAGCGGTCGCCCCGCCTCTACATCATCCTCGTGACTCCCCACCTATTACCATGGACACGAGTCTTCTTTCACGCTTTCGACAGACCACGCCTTTTAAATGACAGACCACGCCCGCTTAACCTGCGCAGACTCTGCGCTCTTCTGCGCATGTGCAATCCGATGTCTTCAAATAGGAATAGAAAACGATCGGTGCGATCATAGGTGGCAGTAAAGTTACTTTATCTGGTTACTAAGTCCATTAAGAAGAGTAAAATTATACAACAGGATACAAATAATCGTCAGATTATGAGTCTGCAATGATTTGCTGCATTCTTTTACATTTTGTATGCTCTTGTTTTAAATAAAAAATAACAAACATGATAGTATTTGTAATAATAATAATATGATCAATCCATAGCAAGTCAAAAAAAAGCACAAAGAATTGAACGATTTTGTACACCCGCTGTCACCTATGGGGGCTGGGGGTGATGCAGCATGGTGGCTCCTGCTGCGTTCTCCCTCTCCACTCTCTAGAACTGAACAGTTCTTCTGTCTGTACGGCACACATTCATTGTACTGTCCATGAAAAAAGTTATGAAAATTGATTTTCAGAAATTAAAATTTAATTGCAAATCCATACAACCCCCCAAATCAGGAAGGGGGGAAATGTGTCAGGGAGAGGTAGGAGGCTGGTAAGGGAACTGCAGGGATTGCTGCAAAGAGGAGAGAAGCAGCTGTTGGCACCCCTGTTGTGGAGTGGTGCAGTGCCCTGTGTTGGGGGTTGTCCTGTACAGACAGAATTAATGTAAGGGTCTGGGGGGGCACAGACACTGATCCTCAATGTAAGGGACCGAGGGCTCAGACACTGACCCCCAATGTAAGAAAAGGGTTGGGGGGCCTAAAAAGGCCAAAACTTTTTTTAGTTTCTGGAAAGGTTTAGACCAGAGGTAGGCAAACTCCGGCCTTTAGGCCAGATACAACCTAGCCAGTATTCCAGTCCGGCCTAACGCCCCCCTAGTTATTTATTGTTGGATCCGGCCTAATTGAATTGTCACATTATCCCGAGTTCCCGCGATATCACCGAGTTCCCGCACAGTAACCCCAATTTCTATGCCTAAAGACCGGAAGCAAAGCACAGCTACCAGTCTCTGGAAGGTTGACCGCGATCGTTGTGTCTTCAACCCCGAATGAAATGATGAATCCCAGCCAGGACACTATCTGCATGGAGTTTGAAGGTTCTGTGTGGGTTTCCTCCGGGTACTCCGGTTTCCTCCCACATCCCAAAAACATGCAGTTAGGTTAATTGGCTTCCCCCTAAATTGATCTTGGACTCATTAATGACATATGACTATTAATAATAATAATAATAATGGGGACAATAGCTGTGGGGGATGTGTGTATCAGGTAAGTAGATAGACAGATACAGACAGTGACACAGGAGGAGAGGACCCTGCCCCGAAGAGCTTACAATCTAAGAGAAATATAATGTTTAATTTTTTACCTTTCCTACCACAATCAAGTAGGGACTTGGATCAGATGTTTCTAAAGGTTTTTAGATTTAGGGGTTTGTGTTTGGTTGAGATCAATGCCGCCTCTTATATTGGAAAGACATGAAACAGAACCTGTATGAAGATTTACCTGGCATGGGCGTTACAAGGATTCATGGAAAAATGGAAATGGGGCCCCCAACTAACTTTCCCTGCTGCAGTTTGCAGTGTCAGCGGGACAATATATATCACTGATTGCAACACAAAGTGTGATTCAATCAGAGACAGGAGAGCTGCCAGCATAGCCAGTGCAATCCTAGGGACCAGTGCTGGGGTTATGCATGTCGCAGCAATTGCAATATTGTGAATAATAATGATTTTTATTACTAATTCAGATTTTAGCTGAGCAGAATCTCTGGGATTTGTGAGCACACAGGGTTAATGTCAGTCTGTGCAGAAGCTCAGATAGTAAGAGATCTACATTGCTAAGACAGATAAGCCCATGCTTCTGACTGCACAGAGAATGATTACATCTGACTTCTTTACTACAGTTCACTTTCCTCTGAAAGCCTCCATGATGGGGCCCTCCCTTACCCCAGGCCCTTTTGCACCCACGTGTGCAACTGGACAGAATAATGGAAACATTGAAAATAAATGGTCAGTGTAGCCTGCCCAGCATTTATTATGAACAGTAGGCATAGGCACAGCCAGCGACTTAGCAGAGGTTGGTGGCTTTGCAATATTACACAAATCTATATTAGTGAAGGAATGGTGTCGGAACCCCAGTAAAAATAATTAGGATAGGTACCCATGGGGGTTTCTTTCTTTGACTTCAAACCTTAATCATGAAAATGCTTTATGAATACAATATCATATTTAAAAAATATCTAAAAACAATATCAGAATTACAGTGAAACGTATCAAGTGTTCTGTTATTTTATACAGCTCCCCAACAGTTACCTATCCTAAATATAATGGCTGTGCAATGTGACCCATAAAGCCACTTACCTTATTCTGGTATATTCTGATATATAATTATTTATTAACAGACAATGCAGTAGATTCTGATTAAATAGGAAAATTCCTCTATGATAGTGTTACTCAAACAAGGATCCTGCAGAGGGCGCTAGGGGTTCCTGGAGCAATGAGCAGTTTGCACCTCTCAGGTCAGTTTAGGTGACACCAATCATCTTTATAGCTATCTGTAGGGGTGACATTCTTCCCACTGGCCAGCAATGTAAGATGAATTCTTCCCACTGACCCCCACACTAATATACTGTGATCTGTGAATATAGTAATTATAGAAGGGGGTCTCTGAAGACCTGAAAGGTATTTCTAATTCCTTGTACACGCTCTTATCATCCCTCGCATGGACTACTGTAACCTCCTCCTCCCTGGTATTCCAATAACCCGACTCTCTCCTCTACAATCTAATATGAATGCTGCAGCCAGACTCATCCATCCTTCTCACCTACCTACCCCATACACAGCCTTCCCACCTACCTACCCCATACACAGCCTTCCCACCTACCTACCCCATACACAGAGGGGTTGGGAAAGGCTGCTCTATAGACACTAAACCAGCAGAACTTGCGGAAATAACATTTTACCACGTGTACCTCAAATTAGTTGCATGGTAAAGATATTTTTGCTGGCACCATAGACTATTAGTTCGGGTAACACAGAAATCTCAGAGTTGATGTGCTGGGTCCTGCAGATTTCAGGCATATTGCCTTTGGCACAGATTGTGGACCGCACCTTGCTTATTGTCTTTGTGTCATGCATGGCCTCCTGCCCGTACAACCTCTCTACCCCGGCTAATAAATTTAGAATTTAATTATAGAGAATGGAGGAGGAGAGCAGCACACCCAGCAAACCCAGGAAACAATCAACCATTAATTCCGATGTACAAGTATGGCAGAAAAGAACCTGCTATTCCCGCTCCTCCTGTATGTAATACAATATTACAAAAGAAATACATCAGTCATTACATCATACCAACATATTCTATAAGGAAATTAGATACTAGATTGTAAGCTCTTCAGGGCAGGGTCCTCTCCTCCTGTATCACTGTCTGTATTAGTCTGTCATTTGAACCCCCTATTTAATGTACAGCGCTGCGTACTATGTTGGTGCTATAGAAATCCTGTTTAATAATAATATTAATAATAATATAATAATAAATAATAATACATTAATAAAGGAAAGTGCATAGGGAAGAGATCAGCCAATCAGCATATCAGGAATAGATTATAATATTTTACAATATCTCAAGTATTCGGAGCCCTTCACTTTTTACAATTTTGTTATCATGCAGCATGATTGTACAATTGTTTAAATTCTTTTTTTCACATTATTCTACACTCAGTACTACATAATGACAAATTAAAAACAGAATTTTAGAGAATTTTGTGATTTTAATAAAAAGATGAAACTGAAATCTCACATTTCCATAAGTTGTCAGATCCTTTCATTAGTTGAAGCAGCTTTGGCAGCAATTACAGCCTGGAGTCTTTTTGGTGGTGATGATGCAACAAGCTTTGCACACCGGGATTGGGGGATTTTCTGATATTCTTAGATGGGGACCATCGGTGGGCTGCCATTGTCAGGTCTCTCCAGAGATGTCCCATAGGGTTCAAGTTAGGGCCCTGGTTAGGACATTCACAAAGTTGTCCCTAAGCCACTCCTGTGTTATCTTCTCTGTGTGCTTGGGGTCATTGTCATGTTGGAAGGTGAGCCCAGTCTGAGAGGTCTGAATACTTTCTGAAGCCACTGTAAATATATTTAGATAGATATAATGTAGCCCTAGCATGGTTCATTGGGTCTGATTTAGGAAAAACCCTGCAAAACTGCAGAACATAGACAATCATGGAATCTGGATGATCCAGCAGACCTGGAATGGATCTGGTCCAGGATATAAATCATGTGCCAACTAATAGCGAATGATTTTAAAGAAATCCATTCTGGATCACCCAGGTTCTCCTATGTCTTCTCCACTCTTGGAGAGCTTTGATAAATCAAGCCCAATATGTGTTTGCATTAGGGGTTAGTATGGATTGGCCCCGAGGCTTATGATTTTTATTGTTTACCCTTTATTTTAGTATTTTCCAGTTCAACATCCATTTGGCTAATCATAGTTTTAGCTGTTATGGTTATTTTATTATAACTAATTATAACAGGAAAATCACCTATATTGACCCTCACTTCACCAGGGTTTGGTGTACAATATAACCAACCCTATGTAATGTATTCATAATGTCAGAGTACTAAAACCTTATATGTGTAAGTTAAGACATTTATTTTATTTTATTATTTTATTTTATTTATTTAATAATTACACTGCCTTAAAGAAACACTTTTCTCTTCATCCTCTCCTTATCTTTAGATGTTTAGGCTCGGCAACACTACCTAGGTAGTCATGAATCCTATCCCTTGGAAACTGATCACATACCAAACTTTCTAACCTTATTATTTGCTGTATTTACTAGACAATGTATACCCATTCCTTGAATATGTTAAATACAGATGCATGCATTGGTGAAATAGTATTGAGTGAAGAAGCGAGCGATGGTGCCGTAGCTCCAGGTGCAGAATTGAGGAATGGTCCAGTAGCATGGGGTGCAGAAGTGTGCAGTGGTGCCATATGTCGGGGTTAACAGTTTGGAATCCAATTGGCCATAATGGTAGCTGTTATGGTTCACTTATTATAAAATTCAGCACAAAGCCAGGAACCCTGTTCATTGGAATCCCCTGGAGGCTATCTTGGCTCTTCAATGCACCCAGTGCCACATGGATAGGTCACTATATGAATCAGGGCGACCTTTCCCCTGAGTGCCCCCACAATTCTGGCTGATTCCCCCTGGAACTCCCAGTTCCATGCAATGATCGTCCCACAAACGCACAAACAATACAGACCTACTCCTGTGCATCTACACGTTCCTATGATCCAACACATGAGTTGTCTGATCGCTATACCTCCTACATCCCCTGAAGAAGCACTCCTGCGAAACGTGTTGTGATAATAGAATTCCTCCTCTCCAAGAACTCAGTACACTTTACTTTTTACTGAAACAATAATGCACTTTGTAGTCAACTGTAAAAATAAAATGATTGTAATTACATTCTCTATTGCACATGATGTGATTTATATGTGTACAAAAACCCTTTTCTCTCTTTTCAATAGAACTTGTTCTAGGTCTATAGGCTTTCTATGTAGTATTCACTTTCTATATACATTGAGATAAGTACAAAACCTTCAGTATGGTCAACAAATTGTGGAAGTTACCAGGAAGCTGTGATAATATCCACGTGTCAAAGTTCATCCAATCTTCAGTAAAAGTGAAACTTCTCTAAGAAGATCTTGGCATAGAAGGTTGGGGCAGAGCCAATGATGTAAAATGCTTTGCCATTGGTGATATGCTGTCCCATAATGGGTGTAATGGAAGCTTGTTCTTTTAGATATATTAGATATATTCTATTTAGATATTATATTTGTACAGCTGTTGCTCCTCTTACTTACTTAATTCCTTCCTTAATTACTTACTCCTAATTACTTAAAGCGTAATTAAACTCAGAAATTTCACTTTACATAAAAGGGTAGACAACCCTTTTATGTAGAGTAAAAATTCTGTTTGTTTAGGTTTTTATGATAAGTGCAACACCCTAGGAGCACAAAGCCTCCTGGGATACCTACGTCACGCATCCCGGGAGGCTCTTGGGGGCCCCTTCTGCGCATGCACAAGCATCTTGGGCATGCACAGAAGGAGCCTTTTCGTGAAAAGAGAAACATTTGCTGATATCATGCATGCGCAGTGGGATCGGCAAGTTTTTTTTCCAACCTACGTCACCTGATCTCGCGCCTGCGCCGGGAGATGTAAGAAGAAGAACACGGAAGAAGTCATGAAGATGGCGGCACCCGGCGTGCTGGCTCGGAAACATATGCCGGGACGAAGCGGGACCCAATGGAAGACACCGCCAGATGGATTGGACTGCCCTGCGGGATTGAAGGTAAGTGTGTTTTTTTTGGTTTTAAGCACTTTTAGGTTTAGTAAATGTTAATTAGGGTTAATCTGGGATGTGCTAGATAAATGCACAACTGCCCGTTGCATTCCCGAAACCTGTACACCAATGCAAAAAAATTAATGCAGCACATTCCAATGCATGTAGCAGCCTAATATTAGAGAATCAAAGGAGCCAGGTTCACTCTCAAGCCATCGCATGTACAATAGATTGTTTCCAGAACACCAATCAGGAACTGCACAACCCCTAATCAGAAACACTCCTGCAAATTAAGGCTTTAAAGTAAAAATAACCGTGACTGTTGATTCCGGGAACATCCAACTGCCTCATGGAATCAGGAAGGAATTTTTTACCCCTGTTGAAGCAAATTTTTTTTTGCCTTCCTCTGGACCAACCATGTCTTACAGGGTTTTATATCTGGGATATGTGTATTTCCCTAGTGGTTGAACTTAATTCAACTTGTCATAGGATTCCTCCTTGTCAAGAACTCTACCTAATGATTGGTCTTGCTTACTGAAACAATAATGAACTTTTTAACCTTAAATCAAAAAGGGACTGACAAGCCCTTGGCTTGAAGAGCCAGGTTCACCCTCGAGCCGTCACATGTATAATTCATTGTTTACAGAACACCAATCAGGAACTGCAGTAATTATTATTATTACACAGTATTTATATAGCACCATCATATTATGCAGCGCTGTACAAAGTCCATAGTCATGTCACTAACTGTCCCTCAAAGGAGCTCACAATCTAATGTCCCTACCATAGTCATATGTGATTAATGTAGTCTAAGATAATTGTTAGGGAGAAGCCAATTAACCTAACTGCATGTTTTTAGGAAATAAGAAGCAACTGGAGTACCCGGAAGAAACGGCGAGAACCTGCAAACTCCATGCAGATAAAGTCCTGGCTGGGGATCAAACCTGGGACCCAGCGCTGCAAAGGCCGGACTGGGACACCATGCTGCCCACTACAATACAACCACTAGCCAATAGGAAAGCTGTTTTCATTGACCTTGGGTTTTTTCTGGGTGTTTATCCAAACTACAAGAGAACATACTTGGGCCGTATTTCATATTCTTCTTTTTTAAGGTGGCCAGTTGTATAAGTAGATGATTTTATTGTTGGGGGTCTTTTGGTGTAGGGGATGAAATGCTGACCAGCTGCCGATATTAGGTGTTTGTGCTGAGCTTTTTGCATGAAAAACACCCATCAGCGCACTTTCTATATTGAACAAATAGGAAAATTAATTAATAAATGTATAGCATTCATTATAAAACATCCGACTTCTAACACAGCACTCCCAATAACCCCCTTGTTTCTTCTCAGTTTATCTAAGTTGCAAATGTTGCAATAAATTGGTTTGGTTGGACAATCCGTGATGATCTTTTGGTCCGCTTGTAGTGTGTGCTTTTTGGGAACCGTGCGTCTTGTTCAGACGAAGTGCTGACTGTGTACACGACCTTAAAAATAAACATTGCATTGTGCAATCAGAGAGGAAATACAGAAAACAGGCCGGGTGAAAGGTTTCACATTGGATACACTTTTTCTGTTCCCGCTTGTTCACTAAGAGATAAGGACTTGAAACGTGCTGCTGACTTTTCAGGTCAAACGCAATTAAAGGAAAGGAAACATCTTTTGTATGACTGTTGGGGAATATTTGTAGAGCTCCACTTGTAAAGTTGCTGGGTCAGCTCAGTTCGAGTTTTCTTGGAGAATTGTTAAAAAAAAAAATATCCCTTATATAGAGTTTTGCATACAGAGGAAGAAAAGGAGAGGTGTGTTCCTTAGATTGGAACTACTCAGAAAGCAAGATGTTGTGTGGCAATAAAATCTCAAATATTTCTTATAATAATAACATTCTTTAAAAACACTAGTAAATACAATTAATAATAAATAACAATAGCAAAAAATTATGACAGTAAAAATATTCCAAGAATCATAATTTCAATGATATTGGAAAAACTACAACACGTTTCGCAGAAGAGCAGCTTCTTCAGGGAACATACAAATATGAAACAGCAATTACAAAGCCTTAAGCAAAGTTGGAACCATAATCGAGCATAAAACAATTTGCTGAGCCGGACATCTTACAATAGGAGCCAAGTTGTTTATTCACAAGTTAATTACCACTAAGGAGACAACATATAAAACTCCAAATTCAGGAAATCAGATATCCGAAGAAGAGAGATAAAGTGAGTCTTCTCTTCAACAAGCCATGAGAGAGATATTCCTCATGTCAGTCCTCTTTTCTAGCAGGTGCCAATTACCTAAAGTGTGAAACATTTAAGCGTTCACCTTATACATAGGGGAATATGGAAAGGTCAATGGAGAAAAGGGACCGAGGGTTCATCTTTTTCTGAAATGGCCACACCAAAGTTACATCTGGCTGGTTGCAAGCTATAAGCAGAACTGACTGGTTAGAAAAAGGAGGAGAACATACGCGTGCCACTGGAAAATCTGAGATGAAGACATTGGGAAATTTTTGGTGCCTCCTTAACCCCATCAGAACAGGACTGGGTTTTTATTCAGAGCACAGCTTGACGTCATTCACTAACATTAAAATAAAAAAACAGGCTTCCAATAGAGCTATTGTAACCATGTTGGTGCCCCTAAGGAAGACCCCCTAAGGCAGGGGTGGGGGGCGACCACTAACTAGGGTTAGTGTGGGCGTGGTCTGCGCGGCTCCCACACAGCATACGCGGACTAAGGTGACGTGAGGGATTCCCTGTGCACCAAGTCCAGTGTCAGTACAGGCTCCGCGCAGAGCACAATCTTGGAATCAGAGTGGGTGTGGTCAGTGCAGGTCCCACACAGTACACGCTCACTATAATGGCGTAGGGCAGGGGTCGGCAAAGTTTTATGGCCACTAGTTCATTTATAGGGTGGCTCCGCTCACCACCAGGGAACGCCCCCTGATGTGAAATCCCTCTCCTCCATATGGATTGCGGAGGAGAGGGATTTACCTTCAGGGAGCTTTCCCTATTTACCGCACCGGCAGAAGTATCAACTCCAGCCGCGGTAAATAGGGAAGCAACTGCAACGGGGCGACACCGGAGCTCCGGCAGCTCCGGTTCCAGTAGTTCCTAACGCCTCCTGGCCAATCCAGCCTAATGCCATTAGGCCAGATCGGCCAGGGAGCGTTAGGCCGGAACAAACTACCGGCTAGGCCGTATCTGACCTAAAGGCCGGAGTTTGTGGACCCCTGGCATAGGGGATTCCCTGAGATAACTGAGGCTGCGGGCCGGTGGAAATCTGAACACGGGCTGCAATTGACCCCCGGGACGGACTTTGAACATGCCCACCCTAAGGGAAGACCCACTAAAGAGTGGTCCCCTAAATGCTACAAGGACATGTTGTGATACAGAAGAACCTGGCATGTAGAAGATCTGTGCCGACCTTTCCTGACCTCTGCTGCACTATAGCCATGACCTTTCATATAATAAATCCTTCTATTTCATACAAATTAAACAACTGACATACCTACTCTTGCCTGCTGGCTTGGTTCCCTATTATTTGGATGATCTTCTACTCCACTTCTTCCTATTCTCTGGGCTGGTCATAGTTTCAACATGGCCCTGTCCAGGAGAAGATGCCATATGCACATTTGTGGCACCCTTGCTAGGCAATAGGACCCCATCACCAATGGATTCTGCCCATAGGGGAACTGTTGAAGCTGCAGGTTGTACCAGCTCTGGAATCCTATTTATTGACTTCTGAAGGGCTGCGGTTTTGTAGTCATGTATGCACAATGCAGCCCCATAGCCACCTATGAGGTTCTTCCCAGACTGTGGACACAACTCCATACCCATCTATAGGCTTGTACAGTCCATGTGCAACCTCGGAGGTGGATGTTAATGAATGCCAATACCGTGGCCCTTCAGATGTCAGCATTACAGCTGCCCTCTATTACAAAAATTTGGCCCATCATAAGTGGAATTTTCAAAAATGACTTTCACTTTTTACTTAAATATTAATAATCTAGTGTGTTAGCTTTGTGATTGGACCCTTTTGGATTGTTTTTGTGATTTTCTCAAAGAATTCCATTGTTCATGTAGCTCACCCCAAGGAAGCTACGGGTTTGGGTTCCTGAAGTGTCAACAGATCATATCAGGTCATGGTATTTCCATTTTTTAGGGTTTTATTGGCAGTCTAGGAGAAAGGGATTAGAGGGCATGATGGGCCAAAAGCACCATAGGCTCAGTGGTTAGCATTTTAGGGTCCCAGGTATGAATCTCAGCCAGGACACTATCTGCATGGAGTTTGCATTTCCCCCCCCTGTTTGTGTGGGTTTTCCCTGCGTACTCCTCTAGTTTCCTCTTCCAAAAAGTGCAGTGAGGATAATTGGCTGTGGTAATGACATATGACTATGGTAGGGAATAAGATTGTGAGCCCCTTTGAGGGACAGTCAGTGACATGACTATGGACTTTGTACAGCGCTGCGTAATATGTTGGTGCTATATAAATGTTGGATAATAATAATAGAATGGTTATGACTCCCAGGCACACCAACAACCTGCTGTTCCAAGAATAGGGGCCCAATGGTAAGAGTCTGGCAATGAATGGACCCTATAGGAAACAGTCACAGAATCACTAACGTGACAGGCAGGTTGTGATTCCACATGCACCCTTCTCCTTGAACAGGGAACTCTCAATTTCCCGGTGTACCCCTTCCCAGGAAACATTCATGGAGGACATCCCACCAGCTTCATTCTAGGGCAGGTCAGTAGAGGGTGGACCTCAATTCCCAGGGCCCTATTTGGGACAGACCCAAGCTGCGTATTATGATAGCACTATATAAATACTGTGTAATAATAATAATATTTACAATATTAGGACACTCTGGATATCTTAGTTCTCAGTCCATATGAGCAGATAGAAAGAGGTGATAGCATAAAGTATATTTCCCATAGTGCTAGTAAAATGTCAGATAAATAAATAAATATTCTTCTCCAAGCCGGCTCCCCATAAAAGCCACGTTGTGCCACTTACAATTTTGTTCACATAAAAATGAATGACATAATGATCCAGATAGCAAGGTAATTATTAATGAAGTTGTCATAACTCCAGGGAGTACTCTCTCCAAACCCTAAATGACAGCCGTGTTTGTAGCTGTATAGCTCCGGATGCTCGGGTAATCCTCCAAGAAACCAGTTGCTCTTGAGCAGGGGTCGGCAAACTCTGGCCTTTAGGCCAGATGCAGCCTAGCCGGTAGTTTGTTAGGCCTAACGCCACCTGGCCGATATGGCTCAATGCCCTGGAGCCACAGGTTGCGGCTTGATCTGCCAGGGGCCGTTAGAAACGTAGAAAGCCGGAGCTCTGCTGCCACCTCCTTGCTGTGGCTCCCCTATTTACCGCGCCTAGTGTGCTCCCGCCAACCCCATAAATGGCCTAGTGGCCATAAAACTTTGCCGACCCCTGGTCTAGAGTGTCCCTAATGCACTCTCTGCTCGGTCCAGTTGGTCCATTCGAAGTGTTCTGGACTGGAGTGCTATGAAGGTTACTTTGCTTTAACGGCAGCCTGGATAAGTATTAGTTACATGGTGGTTTGGGTGCTTGGTCAATGGGCCGGTGGAAAGCTTCAAGGTTGCCATGTGATATAACCAGGGGTTCAGGTAATGGTGGTAATACCTGCAAGGTGTATAGAGGTGGGCAGTGTGTACAGGTGAAATACTGGGAAGGTGATCAGAAATAAAAAGATGAGGAGAAGCTGCTGCTAATAGGTATACAGTGCGCCAACCCTCTCACCCATATATATTACTATATTAAACATTATACATTCTTTCAAGATGTGTGGTGGACAGACTTGTCCTAAACACTAAAAGTGGCCGAGGTTGCATCCTTTGCCACTGGGCCCCATGCTCAAGAGGCGTCCTGCTCATTATGTATGTGTGCAGCAGCTGCTCCACCAATAACCAGGATTTATGTAGCGCCAACAAATTATGTAGCGCTGTACATTAAATAGGGGTTGCAAATGACAGATATGGACAGTGACACAGGAGGAGGAGAGGACCCTGCCACGAAGAGCTTACAGTCTAGAAGGTGGGGGAAGTTTCACACAATAGGAGGGGATATGGATAAGAAGACGGGTAGGTGAGGTTGAAGCGTTGGGTTTTAAATGGGCAGAAAGTAGGAGCAAGCCGAAAAGGACGATTAAGACCATTCCAGAGAGTAAGGGCAGCTCTAGAAAAGTCTTGGAGTCGTGCGTGTGAGGAGGTTATGAGTGAGGAAGTCATAAGTAGCACATTGGAGGAGCGAAGAGAGCGGCTAGGGGGGATTTTTCTATCAGGGCAGACAGGTAAGAGGGACAAGAGCTGTGGGGGGATTTGTGTATCAGGTAGGTAGGTGGGAGAAAAGCTGTGGAGGGATTTGAAGGCAAAGCAAAAAAGCTTTTCAAAGCAAGTTTTTCCAATGCTCCTTCTTTGCTGATTTTAGTTGCCTGTGTGCAATCACACCAATCACTGGCACTGGTCGTGAGAAGAGTTATTTTGATGTAGAAACAGATGAGAAATCCAGTATGGGTTTTACTAAGACTTGGCAGTGTTAGAATAATATTCCACTTGGTAACTGATCAGTGGGAATTCTCAAAACACTGCACACTTGTGTGATATTCTGTCCTTTTCATTGTTCTTTTCTAGATAGAAACAAACAATCAGAACTTTTTCTTATCATTAATATTGCCTGGTCTTCTAACATTTGTAATCCTGCCAACATCCCAAATATACATTGAAGAATACAAGAACAAGAAAAATATGGGACTTTAACGTCCTTTGTGCTGATACATCTACTAGCTGTACCAATTATATCCCTGAGGAAGCCGACACAGTCTGCGAAACGCGTCTGAAACTTGGTATAAGGGAAGAGGCATGTATATATGTAACTGTTGTTTCTTAATGAAGGAAATAAAAGGTATATGATATTTTTTTAAAAATCCATTGCCGACAAAGTCCCGTATTTTTCTTGTTCTTGTATTCTTCAAACAATCAGAACTACAATTGGATGAATTCACTTGTTTGTACACAAATATCCAATCTATCCACAACTGGAACCAGATTGGAACTATTTCTAATTGAAACAAATGCTCATTGAAACCAAAACAAAAAGGGCTCCTTAATGATCCATTGGCTACTGAATTATTTTTCGATTTAATTGTTTTATCAAATCAGAAGTGACAATCTGTGTAGTGGCCCTACATACTGGAGAGATTTGTGATCTGTTTTTATGAATGGACTTTGCATCTGGAATGAGGAGTGGCTGTGCGGAGGTGAGCGTGTCTTCCATTCTTGAAGTGGAAGTTGTTTATAAGCTATGAA
The DNA here is from genome assembly GCF_032062135.1 of Pyxicephalus adspersus. Taxonomy (NCBI): domain Eukaryota; kingdom Metazoa; phylum Chordata; class Amphibia; order Anura; family Pyxicephalidae; genus Pyxicephalus; species Pyxicephalus adspersus. The sequence goes on from NC_092859.1 coordinate 158,133,130, forward strand.
GTCATTGACTACTGCTATCAGAGCCTGATGATCCTCTAAGCATCCTTAGCAGGAGCTCAGGGCCCGGTGGGTGTCCAGGGGCCCAGCTATACCCTCCATACTCCCACAAAGAAGTAGTGCCATTGGTAAGAGATGTGTAACACTCAGCAATTTCACAAGATAGGATAGATTTGTAGGTGGCTGGTGTCCAATGGAACCTCACCAACATAGGGGATGCATATAAAGAGACTTCTTTAGTGCCCATAGCATTCCTCATAAATGTCAATTGTACAGATTGTGGGGGAACTCCTACCTTGCCCAGGGCTCCATTTGCCCTTAGTCTACCTCTACATGCCATCCAGCAACTCAAAAATACATTTTCTATGATCAGCAGAAGACCGGGCTGGAGGAAAGCTCCATTTTTTTCTTTGACTTTATACCACGAGGAGTTTTTTCGGGGATGCTTCCTAGCTGACTTTAATGTGATCCCATGCAATTGCACTGGTCACCAAGGCTAAAGGTCAACTTGAAACTACAGCAATATCTTTCAAAGTCTTCCAAATTTAATGCTGGCCATACCTTGGTGGATGGGTGAACAACTAGGTAATTACTATCTTCTAGATATTGATCATTCACCTGGTAACCACCATGCCCCTATCAAAGCCACCCCACAGCTTTGACCACCAATACCTGGAAGAGCTCCTTCAGTTAAGATGCATTATTAGTGGTCACAGTCATGGGGAACGGCATGGATCAGATAAATAATGGGAATTCCCGATCAATGTTTCAATAATATAGCAATCAAGCATCATTGATGTTGCCCTATATCTAATGTAACATTGAAACCATTAGAAGTATTTTCCAACAAATTAGGATGAGGGATGTGCGTGCAATTGGGTTAGGGATGACGGTGGGTGGGAAAATCTTTAGATGTGTCCAGTTCCATAGAGCGTGATTCATGAGCGTGTCTGTGATGGAAGATTTTACTTTTAAGAACAGACGGAATCACTATGACCCCATACAGGAATGGGGAAATCATAATTATTACCTACCCAGGAGTCTTAGGCAAGATTCACACATTATTTATGATTTGTTGCAATAATTATCGGACGTTATTGATGAGTTCACTTTGAGGGTTCACAAAGCCGGAGAACGCCGATCAACCTACTGCACTTTATTGATTAAAAAACTAGAATGTAGAATATGATAATGTTTAACCTTTTGCTGGAATGATCTGCTTTCCATTTTGCATAACCATTTTTTTACATCTGAATTAAATCCAATAACAGCCTTACTGAACCTCCCCCCACCCGGCTATATTTATTGTCAGCAGAGGCTCCATTAAATGTAAAGTTAATATTGATTATTTAATGCTAACCTCGTGTTTTTTATCAAAGCAATGCGTTCAGCAAAAACTGACCCTGATTTCTCCCCATGCAAATCCCTTATCCTTGTTCAATAGCAGCAAATACATTGACGTTATTGCTTCTCTGAGCCCCCATTTTATAGTGAAGGGGGCTGAGGTCTTCCAGTTCCCCTCATCACTGAATCTTTTGAATCATTTGGATGGGGTCCAAGGTGCAATTGCCCTGGTCACCCCGTGGTACTGGTACTGCAATATGGGTTGACAAAAAAATTTGCCATGGAAAACATAGCCAAAAAATTTACCTATTTGTAAGAATTATGCCAGGTTCAGACCTGCAGCGGGCTCTAGCAATCTCTTGTAGCTCCTGGCACCTTGCCACCCACTCATTCACTTTCACTACAGCATTTACAGATTTGACATCAGGCGTCAGTAGGTAATGTACCATTCACTGCCACCCCCATTCATTCTGTATGGGGCTGCTGTGGGTAAAAGCTACATGTAGCATCTTCCCGGGGTAGTGGTTCACTGGCATAAAGAGGTGGTAACGGCACCACAATATCAATGTCATTCTGACCATAGCCTTAGGGTAAGTTCAGACCTGAAACAGGATCAAGTGATCCTGCATGACTTCCAACAGTTTGCACCATGCCAGCTGCTCCAACCTCAGCACTGGTACTTTAAAAAACTAGAGTCTACAAATATGGCAGCAGGCATTACTAAACTGCTCACTGCAACCCCTATTCATTCTCTATCGGACTGAAGCGGTGTCTCCCCCAAGTTGATAGTCCACTGGGGTGAGAACTTGGCAGTTTCACCTAACCTCAATTCCAGACTGGATATAGCATAAAGCTATGTACACACATCCAACGGTTCTCACCCGATAACCGACTCAGGGCCGATATAGGGCAAGAATCTGGTGGCACCAGTCCTCCATTGTCTGAATGACCGTCCTGGTGGATCCACGGAGGATGGACGACTGACGATCCTAATACAAGGGAAGGGGGAGAGCGCACAGTGGGGTGTCGCTCCGTCGTTGCTCCCCCCGCTCAGCACTCGTTCATGCATCATGCATTGCTATCGTGAATCATCCTTTCCAATGACTATTATTGCATGTGTGTATGCGGCTTTAGAATCCTGCAGACGTGCTGCAAATCCATGGATGGGCAAATCTACCATCCGTAGAACTAAGACCAAGTTCCCCAATTTGATGATCAGTGTTTATTATTGAGCCTTGGTTCGTGATAACACAGCCACATGAATGTGCATTGTACATTGCACCACCATGTGATGGAGTCAGGAAACTCATTGATTTGCAGGACACAATGAAGTCCATTCTGATTTACAGTAATACTGCAACATACAGGAAATGCATTATGGAGCAATGCATTGCAGATTGGCTGTTGGGGCGCCATAGAATAATGGGCACTGTGTTGCACAAAGGCTGGTTGCAATCATTACTGTGTGGTGTGGCACTGCTTGCACTAATGCCCACTGCTCCACCAGGCCCTATGGCCTTTCTTTTCTCTGAGAAGTCAGTCTCCTATAACAGAAATCACAATGAGGAGAGCAGCTGTAGGGATCATCCTTAGAGGCGGGCACAGTTATGGCACTCAAACCATCATGTGCCAAGCCTCAGTCTATCTTCAGGCCGGCAGTGCAGTTACCATTTCCTCATGCCAGTCAATGAAGGACTCTACATGGAGTTTCTCCCTGCGGGCGTCCTCATGGTGAGAGCTGGGGATGTGGGGAGTGAAACCCAGGCGGTACATATGAATGATTCCCCTCGTAGCATGATTCATCCTGGCCACTGATTTTTTTACACAAGGCAATTATTTGACAAATCCGTGCTGTGGTTGCCCTCCAGATCGTAAAACAATTTCTGCTGAAGAAGTTTTCTGTACAGAAATAAAACGCGTGGAGTAAGGATATCTCTATATTGGATCAAACAATATGGAGGATGGGTATAACCAACACAGAACAAAATGTTTGATTACTGTATTGTGCTATTGTGTGTTTAATATATGTTTGGAATGTTTTAAGATAAGCGCTTTTTAATAAATGATAAAAACATTTTAATTTGGTGGTTCATAATATATCCCAGCAAAATCCCAATGTCTGTGTCTTAATGTTTGGATTTGAAAAAGTGATGAGGCAAAATTTGGGCAGTAAATTGGATTAAAGTTTTATTGTTGTAGTTTTGTCCTGCAGCAGCCCCATTAAGAATGAATGGGGGCTTGTCAGGGTAAACATGGACTGGAAGCCAATTGGGCTTCCACAATGGGCTCCCAGCCAATGGTTATATTGCCAACTGCTTGTGGAAAGTTGCACCCTGACATCTAAAAGCCAATAGGAACATTGCCTGTGTATCCTAAACCAAAAATTCAGGACATAATGGGCAAATTAGTCTTTTTCTATCAACAATGAAAAGCCAGGAGGAGAACTTAATAATATTATTACACAGTATTTATATAGCACCATCATATTATGCAGCGCTGTACAAAGTCTATAGTCGTGACACTAACTGCCCCTCAAAGGGGCTTACAATCTAATGTCCCTACCTGTTATTAATGTAGTCAAGGTCAATTTTTTTTCGGGGGAAGCCAATTAACCTAACTGCATGTTTTTGAATGTAGGGGGAAGCCCACGCAAACACAGGGAGAACCTGCAAACTCCATGTAGATAGTGTCCTGGCTGAGATTCGAACCTAGGGTCTAGCGCTGCAAAGGAAATAGTGCTAACCACTGAGCCACCATGCTGCCCCTGGACATTGATTGGTTACATCCACAGCTTCCAGAATAAGCCCCCGTCCCCCTGAAAAGAGGTGAGATACACAGGAAAGGGGAGAGAGGTTAAAGCAGGTACAGAATTCTCAGGTAAGTAGAACGGCTGAACACAATGCTGTGGTTTTAATGGGGGTAGTGTGCCAGCATACCATGGGACAATACATGTGGTCACCCATATATACATTGTATATATCCATGTGATGATTCAGTGGCCTTCCACAATGATGTTGAGTCCACTATCCTGTGCAGCAAAATTTGAAGGATAAAGAATATCTCCACGCCAATGCACTTCACACTGGGGCACAGAACGAGTAGGACCTGAACCCACCAACATTGTGAATATACTGTCCACGGATCAGTGGTATCTTTCTCTCTTCATCAAGGCTTTTGTATTAAAACCACGGGGATATCAACTCATTCATTAACAATCTAATAGCAACTTTATCAAAGTTACGAGAAACACAGACCTGAGTGCTTTATATGTCCTCCTAGGTACAAGCCTACACTGACACCACCACATACCAACAGAGCTTACACTAATTCATCAGCAATATCATATCCTATAAATTCTCATGATAAAAAAATATGTAAAAATACATTAGTAACAATTACCAGCCAATTGGAGTGCTCACCGCTAACTACTTTATCAATGGGCTGACACGACGGTTAACTTAAACAACATATTTGTTTGGTTCTTTTAGAATAGAACAGAAACAGTGCATGTCACCTTCTTTTATAATCAAGATGTCATCTGTATATTGACCTAAAGGACTAAACATGTACTAATGGGTTGTTGTGCCAAATATTGCTGCATAAACTTCATTCAGATTTGTGTAACAAAGAAAGTTACAAGAGGAAAAAATAGGGGCCAGGGAACTGAAAATAATTATATTCCACAGTTCCAAAATCTGCTTCATGTGTTTATAGGGAAGTGATATCCCGCGACATTCAGAGACAACCTGAATCCCAACAATAATGATATAATATATCTTATAATGCGTAATTATATAATGTAATTAATATTAGTCTTATAATGAGGTCCTGGTCCAGCCCTGGTTGGGTTTGGTTGTCCTGGTCTTGCGGCTTTGCTTACCAGGCGTCAATCCCCCAATATAACGCCGCACTCTTCACCTATATCAAGCCCCCATTCAGGCTTGGGAGGTTAGTTGCCCCATCCTAGCACAGGGTTGCCCCCAGGATTTCTATGAGTAAAGGTTGGCATCTGCAGACCGTGGATTGCTGGAGGACCAGGAGCCCACTGGAGTGGCACGGGGACACAATGGGGGATCAAACCGTTCGGGGTCAGTACCCAGAAGATCTGCAGATGGTGCAGTATAAGCAGAGACAAGTCCAGCAAACAAAGCCAAGGATCACACACAGGTAATTGGGCAGCCAAGCTTATCCGAGGAGTTAGGGCTCAGCAGAAGTTGGGGTCCCAGGCAAACATTGGTCCAGGCAGCAATCACCAGGTCAGAAAGCTGGCAGAGCCGGCATTAAATTCTCCAGCAGAAAGTCACACCATGAGCACATACAGCAAGCCTAGCACTACCAGGGTCAATTAATGACTGGGACCTGAGAAGCTATATAGGACTGGCAGCCAATGGCAGGATAGGACTGTGGCCAGGAATCTGCTCGTTGGTTGCAGCACATTGGTTCCCCCCTGCACAGCCAAGGTGTTACCCGGGGATGCTGAGACAGATATATCGGAGTGATTGCACATCTGGAGGGAATCTGGGGATGCTGCAAGCTGCAGAGAGATTGCAGAAAAGGACAACTAACTATGATCCCCGCTGACTGTGCTGCTGCTGCTGCGTGCATTGCCACCAGAAAGGGCGCTCTAGACCTCGGTGGTGCAAAACGCAGGATCGCCAAATGGATAAATAATTCCTAACACACATATACATAACTTGGAATAATTGCTATGCAAATCAACATTTCTGGGAAAAATCAAGAAAATTAAATATTTGATGCAGTCTGTCCCTTCCAATAGCATTTAAAAAGCCCCCACATATCAGAGTTTTTTTTTACATGTTGATCCTGCCACAAGACATCATTTTTCACATCCTGTAACAGAATGACAACACAACTGGTTTTACAGTAAAATTGCACATCAGCAATGTCATCACCAGGGTATTCTAAGATGGACATACAGCTTCCACATTGAAAAAAGGAGCTTTATCCAACCCATTCCAAGCAATTTCAGACACATCTTTTTTATTTTGTGCAGAAAAGGTTTGGGCCATTTGATCCATTGGAAGGAACCCTGTCAATGGTATAAAGTAATCCCCAACCCCTCCAAATGCACCTTTTTCTGGATGCCCATAGTGACACTTCAATTCATATGTTTCAATGCCTGAATACAGAATGGTAAAGTGCAGTACCTACGTGTGTCCTGTAGATGGCGCCATGTAGCTGGTTGTGCATGCAGCATGTTCTGTGTCTGCAGAGGACAAAATTCTGCTTGACTCCTGCAATTCATTTATGAAGCATTAGAAGATGGGTTGGGTTCTGGCAGTGGCAGAGAATTCATGTCATACAGCACAAAATCATTTTCCTCCCATACAGTTGCCAAAGGATATCCGTCACAGTTATAAAATAAAATTACTTTATTTGGGGGGACACTAAGTGACTGCGCCAGTGATGTAAAAAACCTTCCAGGGGACCTTCAAAGATTCCTGCAATGATAATAAGAAGACATCAGGATTGCGGCTCACAAATACGGGCCCCGGGCTCCATTGCTGTACAGTTTGTGAAAAGAGTTCAGTCCAAGCAATGCAAAGAACAGGGAGAGGTTTCATTTTACCATCAAGCTGTCCATGGTGCAAATATTTTTTACAACTGCTGACAAATTCCCATGTTTGGAATATTTATAAGGTTCATACATTTCTGAATGATCTCTTCTTACACAGCGCCATAGGCAATAGAGGAAAGAGTTTACCCTTTATACCCCCACTGCAGCCTGAAAGCCTTCTTTGTCAGTTTGGGAAGACTTCCAGTACTCAATGTACCGCCGCTCATGATCTACATGATTGAAGCATGTGCTCGAAAGAGGACGTTTTGTACAAAGTGCAAGAATTGGGGAAGTTGCAGACCCGGTCAGGGTATTATTGGGGTCTTCCTGCCCATGTGACAATTGTGCCCCCCATTTCTTATCCTGCACATGGACAGGAAATGAAGTGAAATCTCTGCATCAGGAATGAAAAACTTGGCAAATATTTATTCTTATCCATAGAAAATAACATAAAGGCTGCAGTTAGGCTTTAATTAAATATATTCCATCATCATCACAGTCCAATGGTGCAATTTTCCCCAATTAATTCAGCCCAATGAAAGAGCTGGACAGCTAGATATGGTGACAGGCAGCTTTGCTTGGTATAAACGTGATTTATTTTTATCCAAGGACATAGTGTGCATGGCTTGTGAGCTCCAACAATAAATAATGCAGACATCTCCAGCTTTGAGATGAACATTCCTCAGCACTAAGGCTCCTAGGAAGCAGTTCAAGGATCTTATAATCACCAAGGAGGGCTGGAGGGCTAGCGGAAGATTGCAAATAAAGTTTATAGACTCTATAGTGTTCTGTGCTTAAAGCTACCTCTGACCCAAGTCATCCAGTATTCAAGTCTTGCATTTGTTCCAACTCCTGAAAATTATTAAATGCACACTGTGGGAGTCTCAGAGTTTACTAATAAACAGCTCACAGTGTGCAGAACCTGCGGAAATTCTGGTCAAGCTCATCTCAATTCCGGGCTGGAGGATGTCCAACATCATTAAATACCCCCCAGAACCCACCCAAAGCCTGACTGTCCCTAACCAGCCCTGTTCATTCATTGGATTTCAGTTCTTTAATATTATTATACAGTATTTATATAGCGCCATCATATTATGCAGCGCTGTACAAAGTCCATAGTCATGTGACTAGCTGTCCCTCAAAGGAGCTCACAATCTAATGACTCTACCATAGTCAT